>NC_133775.1:56685978-56934411 GCF_003597395.2 Chelonoidis abingdonii | reverse complement strand
GGAATCTCCTTGTGTGTTATCTGTGATTAGCTGTGAATGCCTAGCCTCGGGGGAAGTAAATAGCTCTCTTGGTTTTGCATTCAAGGAGTGAAGTCTAGTCTCACACCGGCTAACCCAGGGAAGGGAGGGAAGCTGGGAGAGGAGAGAGAGAGACCCAGGGCTCTGGGTCTTGGGGGTCCCTCAGGGAAAGGTTGAGGTGACTCGGGGGTAACTAGGAACCCCAATAGTCCTAGTTGGTGGCAGCGAGAAAATATCCAAGCTGGTAGTGAGCTTGGGGGAGTTTCAGATAAACACTCAGATGTTGAACTCTAAGTCCAGATTTGAGATAGACGTTTATTACAAGAGCTAATACAGCTAAGCCATGTGAATTGTTCAGATTCACAGATAGATTAATTACAGACTGAGTTATCCATGCAGTAACTGATAACCAAGCTACAGCAAGGTTATTGCAAGAAATAGATTTGACTGCAAAGAATAATGGCTTTTTGCAGGGCAAGTGAAACACACTTCCCAAATGGGAGTGCTAACAAGCAGTGAATGAGCAGACGTGCCTCTAATTAAAAATGCATGGCAAGGCATAAGCACAGGATACAGACCAGATTAGCTAGCAATCAAAGTGGAGGGAATCAGAGCATAATGCAGAGGTGCCCAGCAAAAGAGTTGCAATGGCATTTATGCCACAGAATGCAACCATGTTTCAAAAGCACGTCGCTTTCAGCACAACCTGAAAGAAACAGAAAAGCAAAATGCATTCACAAGGCTGCAGAAACTGAGTTCTTGGTGGGTCCTCTTAAATTTCCTGAGCAAGATGCTGTGATAGATTAATGGTTGACATTTGACATAGATGGACAAAAGGCAAGTTTCAAAATAGATATTGAAACTGAGTGAAAAGTAGTCAGGCACAGCACATGCATACAAAAAGAGGACTGATCTCCTATTGTTAGAGATTGTGTCAGATCATGGACACAAAAGGAGACCTTGTGTCCACGATACGAAAACTATGCTTGCTGGTCAGGCCAAGGAGAAATCCCACTCAGTAGGGTTTGAAGCTGCAGAACAGGAAGTCCTGCCTGTGCTGGAGTTGAACAGCAGTCTGTAAATGATCATGAAATGGCAAATGTTCTTGTGAAATATGAAATCCAAGCCTGGTATGGCACTGCTTACAGCAGAAACTCCTTTCAAGATTGCCTATAAATAGAGAATCAAGTTGCTGCTTGAAGAGGAATTTGAAGTAAATATGACTCAAATGCTGCACGTTTCTACCACCAAACTTGACAAGTTGAAATGCAAAACACTAAATGAGTCAGCCTTACAAGAGAGTAATTCTAAATGGATGCCCAGCAGAAACATCCCAGACGTTTCCATGCATAAACATGTATTGGGAGCTAGAGTTAAAATTTCTGCCTATATTGGGATTATGCATAGAGGACATCATGTTGTAATACACAGCATGAGGTCAGCCATGATCCACAGTGATGATCTGAGCGTTGAAAAGCACAAGAACAGAGCTCCAAATGTCCTCTCCTGGGTAGGTATGAAGGCTACCAACGAAGAGAAGTTATCCAAGTGAAATCTGCAGTAAACCCAGGAAACTGAAAGCATGAGGACTACTGAAACCATGTGAGTTTAGGCTTATGCTGGCTGGTACGAGGTAAATCTAGGCACACACACAAGTCCAGGTTTCATATTGATGCCAAGATTATTTAAAGTGATCTGTGATTTCGGTTGGTTTAAATTCTTGAGTGCCCAACTTGACACACCTTTTAAGGAATCTGATTTTCCCAAATAGCTGAACACCTGCCCTTTGAAAATCAGGCCCCTTCTTGTGATCTCAGTTGGGACACCCAAAAATGGAAGTTGCCCAAAATCACCATCACCTGGCCTGGATCTGTGCTGAATCACTGTGGTTCTCAGGTAACTACAGTACAGTGGCCTTCCAGGGACATAACATTACAGGACTTAAGTTGTGGATCTGTTTAAAATTCAATGTGTTATTTGGTGTGTGTGTAGATTTTTTGGCATAACTTCGCAATCCCAGTTTGGGGAACCCTGCACGAGACTATGCTGCTGATCTCCTAGGTATTTCTCTGGCCCCATTACCATGGTATCTGAGCTCCTCACAATCGATAATGTAGTTATCTTCGCATCTTCCCTGTGATCTCCTGAGTCAAGCCCCTTCCTCTGGAATGGTTGAGATGGGTGATGCGTGGCCCTTCAGTGGTGCAAATGGCACGGGTTTCTTGCCTTGTTGTTTCTGTTGGGATGAAATCTGCCAGAGATTCATTGCTTTGAAGTGATCATATCCAGAGAGAGATGGATTCCTTGTCATCACTTCCCTGCATTCTCGTCATAGCATCAGCCCCGCTCCCTCTGCAGCTTGGCAGAGAAAGAAGGAGAATGTGTTGTTGGATTTTTCCTCCTCTAGTAGCTGCTTTCTAGGTGTTGGGAAGTTTTCTCCGCCACGGTGATGACAAAGCTCAGAGCCATGCCTCTGTTGTCTAATTGAATACCAGTGACTGTGAAGAAGCTCACGAGAGAGAGGTTTAAAACCAAGCACAGGCAGAAAATGGGCAGTTAAAGCAAATGAAGAGAGATTAACCCTCAGTCACAAGGAGCCTGGCACTGGGAGGGGGAGTTCAGGGGAATTGTCTCTCTGGGTATGTCTACACTGCAGCTGCGAGCATATTCCCCAGCATGGGTAACAGACATGTGCTACCTCTGCTCTAGCTACTGCATTAAATGTAGTAGTGTAGCCAGGTAGTACAGGCAGCAGCTCAGGCTACTGCCTGGCTGAGTACAAACCTGCCCGCTGGGTATGTACTCAGACAGCTAGCTTGAGGCATGGTCCATGCTACCCTTGGATGCACTGCTATTTTTAGCATGTTAGCTTGAGCAGAGCTGGTGTGTCAGTCCACTCAAGCTGGGAAGTGCCCTCCCAGCTGCAGTGCAGACGTATCCAAAATTGTGAAGATCTAACATTAGGAGAGTCGTTATAGAGGTAAAAGAAAAGGTGGATTTGGGGGGACTTGGCTCTCACTCGCAGTGATGTGACATGGGGATGGTGGGTCTAGGAAGAACGAGTTGATTTTACCTTTAAACAGCTTTAAATCTCAAAGTGTCCAATACAGAGCTGAGAATTGGTTGAACTTATTGTCTTCCTTATTTCAGCAGAGCAGAACGTGGCTTTCTGAAGCAAGGGTGGGGTAAGTGAGTAGGGCTAGTACAAAGGGGATCCAGGATAGGACTGCCATAGAGTGCGCTGCAGGCCAGGACTTAGATGTGTTCACAGAGCTGTGTGAGGAGCCTGGGATTGATACACCAGGGTGCACTTCAAGGCCAAGCTTGAGGCGTGTTCACAGAGCTGTGCACAGCAATCGTTCCTACTGCTACACATACTGAATCTGG
This sequence comes from Chelonoidis abingdonii, assembly GCF_003597395.2. NCBI lineage: Eukaryota > Metazoa > Chordata > Testudines > Testudinidae > Chelonoidis > Chelonoidis abingdonii. Next base: position 56,931,006 of record NC_133775.1, on the reverse strand, counting down.
CTCTCGTTGATACTTTTAATCCATCTATTTCAAGATCTGTAACAATTCACCAAATGAAATTCCTGCTGTCCACCTTGCCACCCCCCCGGCACAGCTATACTCCCTTGAAGTCTGGAAAGTTTGCACCTGTCTCTGAACATGGTGGCTCAGCCCCATCTCTTTTATGCTAAGGGCCCCTTTAACCGCCCCCGCAGAGAATGATGTGCTTGGTGGATACAGTCTTCCTCCTCCAGGCCCCGGTGTGCACAGTCTGTCTCCCCAGCTTCTGTTCCTCTCCATCATGAGCTCCCAAGACAGTGGTGTGCTGGGAAACTTGCACATTCATTATTAGACTGTCCTCCTGCTGCAGCCCAGAGTCTCACAGCACTGCCCATTCACTGGAGTAGTAGTGGCCCTAGCCATTTAGCCAGCCAAGGTGGAAAATGTTTTTGGTGCTTCTCCCCAGCCCACTGTCAGAGCCAAAATACCCCAAAACTGTACAGCCAGCCAATCGGTGGAGGGGGAGAAAAGACCACCCAACCAGAGTGAAGCAAGAAACCAAAAACAACCCCTGCCCCGTCAGCACAGCCCCCTGGAAGTTGATGCCTAGGGCACCCTCCCTGCTTGCGCATCCCTAGAATTGGAGGGGGGGGGGAAATAGGAAGTTCCCTGTTTTCGATCTTCCCCAGTAGTCCCGTCTTCAGAGAAGACAGTGGGCCAAACTCCCTGCTCATGCATCTGCGTGGAGGTCAGTGGAGTTACGCCAGCAGAGAGCTTGGCACAACGTTATGTCCGTGACCCAGCAAACCAGCCGCCTGAAGGAGCCCCTGGACATTTAAGCTGGTGCCACTAATGACAAGCTGGCCGAGCTCTGGTGAACCTCAAAGACACTTTGCCCCCCTCCCCACTGCCAGGCCTGGCAGTTTCTCTGAGTTTTCCCCACCCCTTCCATCTCTGCGTGAGTTCTCAGGAGAGCTCTCCCCTACACGTAGAGCCAGACACATGGGGATGTGGGGAGGGAGAGACAAGGGTGTCGCTTTGGTGAGGAGTGGGTACTCTTTCCTTCTCCCCATTCTTGAGGTGCTGAAGCCCTCATGTGCCTGCTTCCTTGACCCCACCGAAAGCCCCTCCTCTGCATCCCCAGCACCCCAGCTGTCCCAGCTCGAAATGCCAGACACCCTAGCCTAGAGTGAAGGCTGGGAGGCAGTGGCACGGAGAGCCAATTTCAGTCCACAGAATCCTGCTGTGCTTCATGACCTGTCACACCTCTGCTCCTACGAAAAGTGTGTGTGAAGCAGAGACCTCCGTTCTTAAAGTTGCAGCCAAAATGCCCACCCCGCAGTAAACTGCTTGGGTCTTCAAAGGAAGAAAGGCTTGGCTTAGCCTTTTAGCAAACCCTCTGCATGGCCTGCTAAGCCATCTGCTTTGGGGCTGGCTGGGAGCTTTAAGTCACCCTGTTGCTCCAGCAGCAGTGAGGAAGTTTAAAGGGTTGTGTCTGTAACAATGAAGTGAGGAGGACCCAGTGGCTAATTGCTCATGGTTTCCGAATGGTATGCAAGCTTGTTAGTATGCCCTTTCCTAACGTAAAAAATAGAGGGGTGTCTTTGGAGAGCGAGGCTGTGAAAGTGAGAGGCAGCATAGCTGGGAGAGAGAGGTGGCACATGCAGAGGAGAGATGTATATAGGGGAGGGGAAGGAGAGGCAGGTGTGGGGAGAGGTCCAGAGGGCGGGAAGGAGTGTGTGCTAGGTTTTTAATGCATTGCAGCATACAGAAAGGGTCCTGTGAGCAGCAGGAGCAGTGCCCTGAGGATGCGCCAGCCTCTCAGGTTGGAGCAGCTACAAAAAGAAAAGAAAAAGCCCTTCTTGTGCTTAAAACAAAAAAGATACAAAAATCCCTGTCTGGGAGGTATGAAAATTTAATCAACACCCAGTGCTCTTAGCAATTCTGTAGCAAGCACAAATCTTATTACTTATGCAGCTATTTCTGTCAGATCCCAGCCCTCTCAGCAGCGCTGCTGCCCAGAATGTGTGAGGCTCTGACTGCTGACTCTGTACCAGCAAGAGCAGCAGCTAGGGAGAAGGAGAGAGGAAATAGAGTGTGTATGTACATACAAGAGAGTAAAAATAACAGGAGTACTTGTGGCACCTTTAGAGACTAACAAATTTATTTGAGCATAAGCTTTTGTGGGCTACAGCCCATTCATCGGATGCATAAAATGGAACATGTAGCAAGGAGATATGTATACACATACAGAGAACATGAAAAGGTGGGAGTTGTCCTACCAACTCTGAGAGGCTAATTAATTAAGAAAAATAACTTAGCCCATTTCAGATAGTTTGACAAGGAGGTGTGAGGATACTTAACATGGGGAAATAGATTCAATGTGTGTAATAGCTCAGCCATTCCGAGTCTCTGTTCAAGCCTAAAGTGATGGTATCTAGTTTGCATATCAATTCAAGTTCAACAGTTTCTCATTGGAGTCTGTTTTTGAAGTTCTTCTGTTGCAAAATTGCCACCTTTAAGTCTGTTACTGAGTGACCAGAGAAGTTGAAGTGTTCTCGCACTGGTCTTTGAATGTTATGATTCCTGATGTCAGATTTTTGTCCATTTATTCTTTTGCATAGAGACTGTACAAGAGAGTGTAATAGATACAGGCACACGTACACAGAGAGAGACAACGTGCTGGTGTGGCATGGTAGGAAGGGTTTATTGATATGGGGTTTGAGTGGCTATGGTACTTGCAAGTAGCAAAGCAAAGCAGGTTATGCAAAGTAAGCAAGTGCCAATACAGCCTTTATATCATCACGTGTGCTGTGTATTCCCCTTTCTGGATGGGAATAGTGGTGTTTATTAGTGCGAGAGGCCATTTGACTCCAGACTAAGGTTTGTACAGAATCTTTATAGCACTGCAAGCCTATTAGCTCTAAACCAAGGAACTTAAATATCTGATAGTTAAATCCTAGCCTGACACATTCTGTCAGACAGTTTTTGCATGCATACCTTACCAATGGCTGAATGGATTTTGTACAAGTTTGGCTTGTTTCTCAGATCTCATTGGAAGCTAAGGAGTAAACCAAGTGGGAAGGAAATTGATTTGGTAGTTGTAAAATTGGGAACATTTTGGATTTTTTTCACATACATACTTTAAAGTTAGGCATCTCTTATTTTTCATTGCTTGATATACAGTTCAGAATCCTGATATGTACACATGCAGTAGGTTTTACTGTCAGGCTTACTTCTCATTTTAAAGTGGCTGAGAACCTATGAAGTACTTTAACATGATACAAATTTGCAAGGACTTCAGCAAGTTCCAACCTGAAGATATAAAATCTTCATAACCTCTAAAATGACAAAACCAATCTTCTTCAAACTGGGCCCATTCTAATGCTCTCACTGAGCGTGGTCTCATTTTAAGCGTGTTGAATGTAAACCAGAACTGCCCTGCCCCACAGTTCAAATTTTCCTGGGCTTTGCAGAAACTTGTATCTGACCCTGGTCTGTATTATGCTTTGAACCAGAACCTGGATCCAGACACCCCCCAAGCTTTTGTGTTCAGGCCCATCTCTAGTGAGTGACGTGTGGCTAAAACCTGCTTGAAACCATTTTCAAACATGGGGACAGGGTCTGCTTGCTAGATTTGTGGGACGCAGTACAGATCGGTGCAAATGGACTAGCCCACAATGCCATGCTGCGTGGTGGGGTAGCCTAGGTAAAGTACATATATCTTTTGCTGTTTGGCCTCTCTCCCCTTTGGAGAACTATTGGTCCTTGTGAATCCATGTTTAGGCTGGTAGAGGTGCCTTTAACATTTTTGCTCTTAAACAGCCGGCTGTTATGCCAAAGAATGTGTGTAATCAGTGGATCAGATCCATCCCTGCTTTTTTCCTGCTGAAGTCAATACAGTTTGAAAAGAAATGAGTTTGGCTCAGTGTTGCTCAACCTGCCTCCCCAGCAGTTCTGCAGAGCGACAGGCGAGGGAGAAAGTGTGTGGCTACCTAGCAAGAACCAGGGAAAATGTTTTTTTTTTTTTCCTTCTTGGCTCATTTCTGGTACTTAGCACTCAGTGAAGTCAGAGCTCTGTGTTGGGTGCCAAATGCTCCTGCTTTTTGCTGAAATGATACAGCAAGAAACACATCGTCTGTTGCATCCATGTATTTAAAGATCTGCTCTGTCAAAAACTCCCCTTCGATTCCCTTTTTATAATGCTCTTCCCTTTGGGAAGTCACTGTCTTGAAAAGTCTGAGTAAGAGTTGGTATTTTAATGGAGAAATGCACAAGGAACTTTGGATTGGCACAGCAGCTCCTTTGGGAGCAGAATTCGGGGTCTTGGGTCAGTCTGTAGCCCAGCAGCTACACTTCATTATCTAGTTCAGTGCTGAGGTTGGAACATATCACTGAGGATTCACAAAGTTGCTCTGTAAATCTCCCTATAATAATTACTATCATGTGTATGTATTACAGAGGGTCTAGAGGTCTCAACCAAGATCACCTGTTGTGCTAGGCACACACAGTAAGAGGCAGTCCCTGCCCCCAAGAGATTACAATCTGCATAGGCAAGACAAAGGTGTAAGAGATGAATTATTACCTCAGTTTTACAGATGAGAAACTGAAAGATTAAAGCCACAATTCAGGAAAGCATTTCCACTTGAGGACTGCACATAAGTGTTTTCCTGAATCAGTGCCTAAGTGGCTTGCCCAAGATTGTACAGCGAGTCTGAGATGGAATAGGGGACTGAACCCAAATCCCTTGAGTCCTTGCACAAAGTTGTAAATACAAGACCACCTTTTCCTCCCTAGATACACAGTTGATTGACTAACATGGACAAATCATTCTCAGACCTTAATTTTAAAGCAAAGCCATCAGGGAGGCCTCTGAATGTACCAAACTTATCAGTCGACACCGTTTTAAAGAGAGAGGCCTGAGCCAAAACCTTTGGATGTTCGGAACATTAACATTCCAAATGTTCTGACTGAATGGACCAAGCCCAGCTACGTCAGAGACCGAATTCCGACCTAGGAACTCCCATGACAGCTGCAATCCCCTGGGACAATACAGAACATGAAGCAAGTGAGAACTGGAGACAAAGCATTTTCTGTCTAGGGGATCTGGCTGTGAAACAATCTTTCAGGGGAGATCAGGCAAATCCAGAATCTGACTATCTTCAGAAAGCATTTCAAAGTCCTCCTCTTTGAGAAAGCTTTTCCATCATAAGTGATGCTCACAGTTCAAACGCCCCATTTAGTCCCAAACTCCCCACAAAAAAACCCTGCTGTAAGCAAATTTCTGACCCTACAAAGGGAGAAATGCCAGGGATTCCATGAAATCTGATAGGGACTTTGCTATTGATTTTATGCAGAAGGTGCTCAGATTTGATGGTGATGGGAAGCAGTATGAAGCCTTGCAGTTTGGGTCCATCTCTCCTTATAACTGGAAAATGGCCTGAACTTATTTTACCTTTTGGAAACTTATGGGATCCATCCTGCTGGAAAAGCAAAGTATGTGCTTCAGTCTGAATCCTGACATTCACGTTTCAAGCACCCAATGACAGAGCTTTAGAGTGGAAACAGAGACACCACCCCAAGCTGTCGAGTTTAATAGATGATGAGTGCAAAGGACTTCACAAATATTGCATAATGAAAACCTCGTCAGCCCTGTAAGTACGTAAATATTATCTGCATGGGAATAGTCTGTCTGAGTTGGCAAGGCTTCAGGAGGAGTCAGCTTTAGAGCAAGGATTAGAACTCAGGAGTTCCTGGGTTTGTGTTCAGACCACTAGGTGGCACCTCTTTCAAACTTCCTCTGCATAGTAAAAAGGCTCTGGGGAGCCAGGGAGTTGTGCATGGGGAAGGTGTTAGTAATGGCTGTCAATGGAGTCCCAAGTTAGAGCAGAAGGGCCTCCTAGTGCAGGGGAGTTGTGTTCGCTCCTTTTAGAGTTCTGAGAATTAGGGCAGGGTGGGAGTCTGAACTTGTTAAACCCCGACTGCCAGCTCATTGTAATGTCTGAGTCTGAGCTGCCAGGTTCTAGGGTGATCACAACAGCCTTGATTCTTGGGAATCCAGTCCTCAGTGAGTGGGCAGGACAGGCCTGGCCTGTAGGGGAGCAACCTGCACAGACTACCCCATTTGAGGAGCTGGAGGGGAGGCAGGGGCCCAGCTGCATGTGGAAGCTGCGAGCTATGGGGACTCAAACCCAAACTGTGCAGAAGGATTTGAGTTACAATCAGCCAAATTTTAGATGAACAGCAGAGCCTGAGGCTGACCCTGGTGAAGATTCCTAGAAACATTCCTCTGCAATTCCCCTGCTTTAGCCCCCACGTTGCACCAACCAGAGCCAGCCACCGCCCCTACAGAATTAGCCAGAAGGATCACAAATAAGCCATGAAAGGGTCTTCTCCGGTGCCAGAGCTGGGATGGCTGCCTCCACAGGGCTTCCAGCTCCAGTCAGAGTGGAACCGAGGGAGTAAACTTAAGTCCTAAATTCAGATCTCCGTGAAGGTAGGAGGAACCTGCATTTTGCCTACAGTGGCCAACTGTCAGCTCAAAGGAGAAAGTAGAAACTCAGCAGCTGAGCACAGCATCGCTGGCTCTGGAGCTCTGGCAGGACCCTGACTCTCAAATCCTCAGAGTAGCGTGTGTATTCTTAGTCACATGACACACATAATTGACCCTCATCCACAGCTTTGTTCTCATGCCTCAGCTGCGCTCTGTAAAGCAGCAGTCCAGCTCCCTAAGAGCGAGCAGCCCTTGTTCTGCAATTACCAATTTCCTTGTTAAGCTAATTTAGAAAAGCAAAGCATTTTCATTCAAACCATGTACAGTAACTGGGGAGCCAATGGATGCCAGCAGCCAGGAATAAAGCACGGCCATGCATACAGGAGATCAGATTACAGTTATTTAAAGTGAAGAAGTAAATCTGCCTCCTTATGGACAGCTCTGCAGCACGTGGCAGGGTCTTTGGGGCTGGGAGGGGGGGAAGGTAGTGACTCTTTGCTTGTAATATATCAGTCATGATGGTTTTTCCTACTTGGTCTCATTTTTGTGTGCACGTCCATCCATGTGTCCATCTCCCTAAAAGGGGTCCATCTTCCATGGGGATGTGTTACATATCAGGACAGGCCAGAGAGGAAGAGGTTTGAAGATGAGGTTGTAGGCAGCACTCCAAGTGAAGATTATAGAGATGGGTCTGAGCCATAGAATTCAGACATGGAGCCCAACATCTCCTAAGTTTGAGAGTGTTTTGCCCAATTTTGAGAGAAGACAGAGTTGCAAAGTTTGGGACTGGATTTTACTCTTGAGGTGCTGGTGGTTTCATACCCAGTGTTCCAGTTTGGGCTGATCGCTAGAAAATACTCTTCCTCTAAATGAGATGTCAATATAAAACCAGCTGTGAACTTTAAGGCAGACAGAGTTAGGTGGGTGTTGGACAAGAGACTACTGGAAACATCTGCCTTTCTCTGTCCCCCCAAATCCTTGTATTCAAATGTATAAATGGGAAGGGTGAAAGGCTGTGGATCTCTTTAGTGGTGATTTTGAACTTAGCAAATATCCTTCGTTTAAAAACTTTCTTTTGTTACTTTTGCTTTATATGAAATTAATATCCCTCCTGTTGTGGTGAGATTATACAAGAGACTCTCCCTTGTCAGCCACTTCCACCTCACTTTGCCCTCAAGCCAGGCAAGTATTTGGCATGTCAGCCTGCTGCTGAGTTTATTTCTGACCTGGAATGAGATTATCTCATGTCTGAGTGATGCCATAGTGTCCTGGAGAAATCCCCCTCCTTATTTCTAAGCATGACTTTGAAATGTCCCAGCTAGAGACAATCCCTGTGGAATCCTTCCCAGGTCTCTCATCAGCCATACTGGAATGAGATACGCTGGGCAGATCTCCAGCCAAACTGGATGTAGTAATTAAAGATGTTAGTTAGTTAGTTGTAATACTGAGCTTTAGAATATTACTTAAAGGCTCCCCGCATCCTGGGACATCACAGATACTCCTTATTCATGGCAGCAACTGTGTCTCTTGCTGGAGTTATTCTTGTTGCCAGGTGGTAGCCTTATTGCCAGTAGCTTGGCAGTATTAATGGGTCTCTATGTGGGTGAATTTGAGACTGGGTGGAAAATTCCTAGAGGTCTTGCCAGAGGCGTGAAATGAATAGAAGCTCTCCAGCAGCCCATGGCAGACATGACTAGCCATGAGGTTTTCTTTGCAGAAGGGTACAGATATGCACAATTATAGGCCAAGTTTGTGTACACATGGTTTTTTTTCCACCACAGCACAATCTATTCCATGAATAGGTCATGGAAAGCTGGTGACGGTAATGACTGTATGTTATACCAACCAAACTCTGTGCATCTTTGGCCTAGATTTCAGCACCAGTGAGTGACTATCTACTAATGTAGACGAGTTTGTGCAGGAGGGTCCATTGCATGCAGGCTGCAGAGACTTTTGCTTGTGTTCTGAGGGGATAGTTGGATTTGGCTACTTTTCTGGTCAGGAAGTTTAGGGTATAGAAATTCTGAGGCAGGGACTGTCTGTGTAGGCCCAGTGGAGTCTTGATCCCTGCCTGGGGCCTCTAGGTGCTACCACAGTACAAAAAGTAACTAAGAAAAGGAACAGAGACCAACTGCTAAAATGGCACATTTGTATTTATTTTTAGGTAAGAGAGGGTCCCCTCCACCCATAGCAGGTACATCCCATATGAATACAGACCGAGGAAGGATACATGTAGGTTGCAAAATTGCTCTTGAATTCCACTTAATATATTGATTTCTTTGAATTTTTAAAAGCCCAAATGAGGCCTTATTTTATATTCTGCATGCCCCTTACTGTTAGTTACAAATGCAATCTCAAGAGAAGGATTCCAGCAGCAACCCCACCAACTATGGAAGTAGGCATAGCTAATAGAACTGTACAGGGTTCATGTAAATAAATCCCTAACCTCTAGACATCCACTCCTCCAACAGCGATTTGCTCCCCTGGAAACTGAATTAAAGAGACTAGACTTGCAGCGAGCTCTGAAAGGCAACAGGATTGGGCTCTTTCTGATCAGAGGGTGAGCACATGCCAAAGTCCCATGTGGAGACCACCCTGCGAGGAGCCCCCTGCCTATTGCACTGTAGGGAATTCTGCTCAAGCACTGTTGCGCAGCTCAGCAGTGTTAGCATGACACAGAGAGAGGGTCAGTCAGGCCATTTATAGGTCTATGGCTAATACCCAGAGAGCCAGTGCAGATCCCCAAACTAAAAGTATCTGAATCCAAAGATCCAGTGCTAAAGACAGAGTAAAATTTGGAGCTGGTGAGATGAGAAGAGTGGGAGAGAAATGCTAACAAAAATGAAATACCATGGTGAAGGCTGGTCCTGATTGATACTGAGCACTCCCTCCTGGCCATGAGAATTGCAGGGGATCAACCCCAGTCAGGATCAAGCCTGTGTCACGTGTAAATCAGCCAAGGCAATGTTCTGTGCTAGCACTAGATTCTCTTCCACTAGAAAACAAGTTACTCTTCTTTAATTGAAAGGAAAAATGTTAAACTTACAGTGGAAAAAGGGAAAAGAACCAAAACCCACCATATTCAGCCAGCCCCTAAAAGTGTGTCCCTTCTCCCTCCAGCCTACCAATCTTCTCTCAACCGTCACAGGCTGCTCGGCCTGTCCTGGGCTCGCTTTTCTAACCACTGTCTTTGCACATGAATCGTTGATGTTACAAGGATTATATTGTCGATCAAATGCAAATCATTTGGGCTTGGTGGAGACATGACAGCATGTGTCAAAATATCACAAACACAACAGGTCATACGGCTAGGGTAGGATGTGCTTGGTTTCCTGTCGTGATGAGCTTCAGTTGGGAAGTGTGAGTTTGTAATATATGCACCGTAGTCCTTTATTATCCTGCGAAAGCTGTGCTTTTGTAGCAGTTCTCTCTGCTAAAGGGCCAGAGAAAGAGCTGTCCATTTCGGGCTCAGTCTTCCGAGATGCTGAGTGCTCTGGCCCAGATCTAGCAAAACACTGAAGCTCATACGTACCTTTAAGCACCTGAGTAATCTCAGTAACTTCTGTTTAAGGATGGACGTAAGTGCTTAACCAGGGGAGAGCTAAGTTGCTCAGCACAGCACAGAATGGAGGCCTCAGCTTTGCCAGTAGAATAGGTGAGCTTCAGAGCTACTAGACCAGAACCTAAATCTTGTTAATGGCTGTAAGGACAATGACAATGTTATGTAGACCTGAGCAGCCGACACGGGGACTACAGCTGGCTGGAACCTTTGTGGCCCCCACTGTGTGTGTTGGCAGCTGCACTGGCACAAAGTGAGTGTCAAACCTCAGTGCTAGGGTTTCCCCCCCACTCGACCCTTGCAAAGGGACCCTGCCCTGACACAAAGCAGGTGCAGTTACACCAATGGGCTGTGTGAGACAAAGGGCTGGCTAAGCCAGTAAGGGGCAGGCAGCGCAAATCCACCCCACGTGTATCCCCCAGCTGAGGGCCTTGACAAAATTAGTGTGAACTAGGGGAACTACGATGCTACTGTGCTCCCCTTGAGATGGGCTGGGATCCAACTCAGCAGCAATATCTAACAAAGCCATGCTCCGTTTCTGCCCCCTGATGAGACATGCCCCATACCCAGTGCCAAAGCAGCTGAGCTGATTGCTGGTGAGTGAGGTACGGTCCTTGCCCCCCACCCCCAACGGCTAGTGTTTGTCAGGAGGGGGAAGGGGTATTGCAGGTTAAGATGTGGGTATGGCACTAGTGCAGATGTGGGGCGCCTTATGGCAGCTGTGACGAGGGAGGGAACGTGGTCCTAGGGGAGCTGTTCCACTGTGAGTGTATTCGGTCTTTTCCTTGGGAAACACTTGTGCCCATATTCAGCTGCAACAAACTGAGATTCTCCTTTGCCCATGTTCTCCTCTCCCAGTTCTCTGAGCAGTGGGGGCGGGACTGTCAGACTAGAGATCACCTTAATCTTGCCAGGTTCTGCCACACCTGCTGATAGCCCTGGCTAGGCTGGGATATCTGCAGAGAGGCTGTCAGAGCAACATCTCAGGGCTTCTGAGGATGAATTGGAATTCCTAACGTTTGGGACTCAAGGAGGAGCAGCGTGGTCCCGTGGAGAGGGCACTGACCTGGGGCTCAGGACCCCTGGGGTCTCTTCCCCGCTCAGCTACCATCCACCCATATCAGACGCTCCTCTCTGGTGCCCCTCACAGTCTAATGTATTTATCCTCTGTGCACCCCTGTGAGACAGGGCTGGGCTCTTCCCCTGCTACAGAGAGAGAAGTGAGGCCCAGAGAGAGTGACCGGCTTGCCCAAGGTCACCCAGGAAATCTGCCCTGCTCCATGGCCTTGGGGTGAGTCCTTCATCCTGTGCCTCGGTTTCCCAAGTCTGCATAAGACCAATAATCCTGAACCACCTTTATACTGCGCTTTGAATTCCACAGATAACAACGTGTTTGCTGGGCATTATTATTAAGCAATAATCTGTAATCTGCTGCTAAACGCCACTCTATAAGGTGGCAAAAAAAACAAATAACCCAGGGTTCTGAATTCCCTGGAAAGCCTCGCTCCAATTGAACTCCCATCTTGATTGTTTGAGCCTCACTAAATCTCTTTGTTGGTGCCTGGATTTCATTTCCAGAAGCTAGAGAGGGTTGTGCTCTCATGCAAATGTTCAGCATGCCGTCTGAGGTCTCTTTTCACCAAGACAGTCAGAGAGCAGGATGCGTTGCGTTGTTGAGCTGAACAGCTATTTTTATTTCCCCAGGGGATAAAGTAAATGCCTTTTACTCAAGCATGGGCTGTGCACAAGCACAGCGTGTAACTGCCATAGAGAGTGTCCGGCTCACCAATCAAAATCCTTCCCGTATTGTCTCCAACATCCTTCTCATTCCCCTGCTCGGTCTTGACCCAATTTACAACCCCTGCTCCCAATTCCATCTGCCCAACACATGGTATGTAGCTTGTTGTAACCTAGCTGTGCAGGGAAGAGAGTGTGCAAATCATGGACAGAGGTCTGTCTAAATCTCCCCTGTCTAGGTACGTTTTAACTCACCCTCCATATGAAGTGCAGGACATGTGTAAGTAGCACAAGCAATCCGTCCTGTTACCTGTGTGATGCTGCGCGGTTGTGCTTGGTTGGTTGGGGATGTTTGCTTGATATCTTTGCCAGCCACAGGGAGCTGGTGGGAGGAAGCGTCACATGACGAGGCAGAGCTCACCTTGTATTCTGATGGTAGGTGATCCGCGGCCAGGCTGGTAACTGATGGAAGGGAGTTTGTAGCTGTGGCTAGCTGAAGAGAGCCCTGATCCATCACCCAAAGTGTAGTTAACGTCAGGATACCTAAGGCACAGAGCTGCCATGGTCCTGGGGAAGCAGCTGACCCCTGAGATTACCAGGTCTTCTTGTGCTGGGGGCTGCCAGGAGCATCTGAGTGTGGAGTTGTCCTTCTACTGTGCTTGCTTGACTTCGAACCTGCAGCCCGGGAGTGTCCCAAGGCTTTGTGACAGTGACTCTTCCTACCATGCCTCTCCCTCTTGGGATGCTGAAGCCCCAGGGCAGTTAGGCAGTACTGGCATTGCTGGAAATCTTTTGAGCACCCAACTGCCCCCTGAGCCCATAGGCTCCCAAATGCCTATCTGCATCTGCCCAAGCTTTTGAAGATGTTTCCTTTAGCCCCTTTATGCCTCATTTCCCTGTCAGAAGAACAGGCATAATACTCTATAATGTGGGGGCCAGGCGACTGAGCATAAAGCAGTTGGAGATCCCTTGACAGAAAGGAGAGTAGGGGCAAAAGCCAGTATCAATCTTGAACTGTAGCATGTTCGTTAAAGGCTCCCACTGACCTGGGACTCCACAAGCCTGGGCATTGCCAGAGTCACTCTGTATGTCAGAAGGAAGCTTTTGTGTGGTTTGTCTCCAAGTTACTGCATTTCTTGTCTCCTTCCCCCCATCCCGGCTCCCTGTTCCTTTGGCGAGTCGGGCAAACACAGTCTCCCTCCAGCTCCTGCTCTGAAGAGCACTTCAAACACAGCTGCAGATGCTGCCGGCAGTGTGTGGCTGGAGTGTCATGGCAAATCCATTAGAGGCTGGCATTTGGGGTAGCAGCAGAAAGGCTGGAAAGGAGACTTCAGTGGCCGGGCTAAGTAGAACTAGGGACCTGGGACTTCTTGGAAGGGGTCAGGCCAGATGCTCTGGGTGATTGGGAAAGGAATAGAGAGCTTCCAGATCAGGGGTGAGAATCTGCCCTGGGTCAATAGTGACAGAAAGTTCCCATCTATTTGCTATTGAGTCTATTTCCCACTTAACGGGTGTTTGTTGCTCCCGCACATGTGCACCCCTCCGGCACTGACATGCAGAATGCCCGGAGATGCCCCCTGACTAGAAGAGTGTGTCCTCCTCCATGACCGGAGGGGGATGGCTGTATAGCTGCTGCCCATTCTGGCCTCTTTGGTAGATAAAGAGAGGACTAAAGAGTCCAGGGCTATAAATCCAGCATTGGCCCCCCTCCAGTCAGTTCACATATAAGCGTGAAGGAAATAAACCAGCTAGTCCCTTAGGCTGTGAGCTGGAACCCAGTTCTTCTTGGCAACTTTGTCCTAGTCTGTTTTACCTGAAGCCAGAGTCCCCAGCACTGTGTAAGCCAGGTGCATGATTATCTAGGTCATAGTAGTGCCTAGAGGCCCCACTTGAGGTCAGGGCAACGTTGTGCGAGATGCTGTCTAAACACAGAATAAGTCAATCCCTGCCCCAAAAAGCTTACAGTCAAAATCGGCTAGACAGAGAGGGAAACAGATGTGAAGTGATTTGCCCAAGGTCACACCATAGGGCAGCGGCAGAGCTGGGAACAGACCCTTAAGCATCTAGTTATGGCCAGGGTGTCTCGTCACCTACACTGGGGTGGGGGAGAAGGTGGTTTAATGCAAAAGGCAATGTCAATATTAGGGATGAGTGAAACAGTTGTCCCCCCAGTCTCAGACAGGACCTCTGTGCTTTCAAGCTTTGATAAATTTTGATCGACTCTGCCCCTTGTTGTGATTCATTCCTGTGCACCGTTACCTTTCCTGGTTCTAGCTGGGGCTGGGAGTGGCTGAGTGGGCCCAGATGAGGAGGCATGGGTAGGGATCCAACCATTCTCACACTCAGCACACCCCAGACTCCTGACTTCCCAGAGGTTTGCTTCTATCAGACATTGTGGTTCCTGGAGCCCCCACCCAACGCCTGTGTCTACCCCCAGATACTGCCTCCCGTTATAGACTCATGAATGTCAAGGCCAGAAGGGACCATCATGATCATAGAATCATAGAACATCAGGGTTGGAAGGGTCCTCAGGAGGTCATCTAGTCCAACCCCCTGCTCAAAGAAGAACCATCTAGTCCAGAGGTCTCAGACTCAAATGACCATGAGGGGCCACATGAGGACTAGTACATTGGCCTGAGGGCCACATTACTGACACCTCCTCCCAACCCCCCTTGGCCCCGCCCCCACTCCACCCCTTCCAGAAGCTCCGCCCCTGCCCTGCCTCTTCTCACCTCTTCCCTGCCCCTATTCCAACCCCTTCTCCGAAATCCCTGCCCCAACTCCGTCCCCTCCCTGCCCCCGGGGGTGCAGGAGGGGTGTGGGGTGTGGCAGGGGCTCAGGGCAGGGAGTTGGGGCATGGGGTGCAGGAGGGATGAGGGGTGCGGCAGGAGGTCGGGGCAGGGGATCGGGGTGCGGGAGGGGTGTGGCAGGGGCTCAGGGCAGGGAGTTGGGGTGTGGGGTACAGGAGGGATGAGGGATTTGGCAGGAGGGCAGGGCAGGGGATTGGGGTGCGGAAGGGGGCTTGGGGCAGTGGGTGGGGTGTGGGGTGCAGGAGGGATGAGGGGTGCGGCAGGAGCTCAGGGCAGGGGGTCGGGGTGTGGGAGGGATGCAGCAGGGGGCTCGGGGCATTGGGTTGGAGTGTGGGTACAGGAGGGATGAGGCGTGCAGCAGGAGGTCAGCGCAGGGGATCAGGGTGCAGGAGGAGTGCGGCAGGCGGCTCAGGGAAGGTAGTTGGGGTGGAGGATGGGTGCGGGGTGCAGCAGGGGGCTCGGCAGGGGGTCAGGGTGCAGCAGGGGGCTCAGGGCAGTGCATTGGGGTTCAGGAGGGCTGTGGCTCGACTGGCAAAGAGGGGTTTTGGGGGGCAGGCCTGGCCTGGCGTGCCTGGGGTGGGCAGGCTCCCTGCCTGCCCGCCCTGCCCTGCGCCCCTCCAGGAAGTGGCCTGGAACATGGAGGAGCAGGACACGGTTGTATGTTTGCTGTTGCTTCAGGCACTCCCCCAGCATCCTCGCCTTGGCCGGGGAACAGGGAACCGCGTGGCTGTCGGGTCAGAGCCGGAAACGCTGGAAGGGGGGGGGGGGGGGCTGCAAGGACCTCACGGACCACAGAAAATATCCTCGCGGATCGCATGCGGGCCTATGGGCCACGTTTTTGAGACTCCTGATCTAGTCAGACCTCCTGTACATTGCAGGCCACAGAACCTCACCCACTCACTCCTGTCACAGGCCCCTATTCTCTGGCTGAGTTACTGAAGTCCTCAAATCTTGATTTAAATGCTTCAAATTCCAGAGAATCCACCATTTTCATTAATTCAAACCTGCAAGTGATCTGTGCCCCGTGCGGCAGAGGAAAGCAAAATCCCCTAGGGTCTCTGCCAATCTGACTTAGGGGAAAATTCCTTCCCAACTCCAAATCTGGCAATCAGTTAGACCCTGAGCATGTGAGCAAGAACCACCCAGCCAGACACCTGGGAAAGAATTCTCAGTAATAACTCAGAGCCCTCCTCAGCAAACTCCAGTTAGGAGGCAGCTACCTGGCTCAGGGCTTTCATTTTGCATCTTCCCCAAAGGACTTGGGAAAGGCAGGAGACGCCCCTCTTTGCACTGCCTGGAAAGCATGGAGAGACACGGGTTCTAATCCCCCCTCCACCACCGCCTCCTCATCCATCCGCCCGTCTCTCCCGTGCTCCCCTCCGGAGGTTAATGTGATAATTGCCATGTGTGACTGTTTACTTCAAGAGGAGGTGGCACCACCCCCAGCTGGGCAGGTTCGTCAAAGAAAACATTGCCACTGCGTCACGGATGAAATTGCTGGTAATTGAGACCATTTTCCCGGCACAGGTGCACCACCGCCCCCACGCTGCTTTCACCGTCTGTCATGATCCCCCTCTCGTTTGTCACTCTCAGTAATTAGAGTCTGCAGGTGAGGAAAGCGAGGCAGAGACAACAAGAGAGTGACACAAAGCCTGGGAGCATCAGCAGGCAGGTCTTAGGGCAGAGAGACAGGCAGCGATGTACAGTGGCGCTGTCTTGGGAGGGATCAGGGAATGGGCTGCCTGCAGGGCCAGCTTTAGGAAGTGCGGGGCCCAATTCAGACAGTTTAGATGGGGCCCGGCAGGGATGACTTAAAAAAAAAAAAAAAAAAAACCAAAAAAACCCCACACTTATGGGGCTTGTACTCACCGGGCGGCACTCTGAGTCTTCGGCGCCACGTCGGCGGTGGGTCCTTCACTCACTCCAGGTCTTTGGTGGCACTGAAGGACCCGCTGCTGAAGACCTGGAGCGAGAGAAGGACCCGTCGCCAAAGACCCAGAGTGCCGCCAGGTGAGTAAAAATTAAAAAGGCACCTCTAGCCAGGGAAGGGATTCTCACTGGGTGTGGGGCCTGATTCGGGGGAATTGGTGGAATAGGCCTAAAGCCGGCCCTGGCTGCCTGCCTCCGTGGCAGGAGAAGGCCGGGCAGCTGGCTTGGAGAGAAGCCTCCTTCTGATTCAGGCATGTTTTCCACCCACTTAGCACTGGAGAAATGGCTGTCGCGTGCAGGGCACTGGAGTATTAGGCCCATGTTCGCGAGCGGGAGGGCTCCTGGACGGTGGATGTAGTCCCATCTGGCCCTTCTTTACTACCTCTCAACAGTCAGTGTCACAGTCTGTTCTGGGCTGACGGCAGGAGCTGCTTCGAAGCCTTGATTCAGTCTTTCCAGGAGCATTTAGTGCATTGGAGTCACTTTCATTAAAAGCCTTTGGGAGGCAGGGCTGGGGGGCACAGAAAGAGAGAAAGCAATGCCACAGCTCAGGAGTTTTAGCCAGCAATCTCTCATCTCCTGTTAAGAGGGTTCCCCCTGCTTTGCAACTTTATTTATTTATTTATTTATTGCCCGCTCTTCCAGTCTTTGGAGATTACTTTTACTTTTCTTTTTGAAGAGACTCACAGTGGTCCCTACACTGGCCGATCTGGAGATGCACTGCTGATGACTCAGATGAAGATGAGGGCTTAATTAGCGTTAGGAAAAAAAGAATCGTTCATTCCAACAAGATTGATGTCACCTCCCCCAGACGGTCACGTTCTGCCGCATCACTGCTCAGGCTGGCGTCATGCACAGATGACTTGACAAGAGGACAAATGGGAACTGAGAAGTGGCAGGGAGGTGGAGAGGGGGCACTGCTTTATTAAAAGGCTCAGTGAATAATTGTATTCAGATGTCATGGAGCGATGTTCGCTAGAAGCTTTTTAAGCTGATAAGGTTTGGCCCTGTTGTTAGTGCTCTCCTGGGCACTGGCATCTTCTCTGTCTGTTCCTCTGAGTCTCGCCAGTGAGGCCGTGATGCAACACGGTTGATATGCTATTTACAATGACACAGTCAGACTAGACGTGTGCTTGGAATAACTCTGAACTGGAAGGACAAAGGTTGGCAAACTCTAGCTGAGATGCCAACTTCATTGCATATAATTCTTCCTTCTGCACCCAAGTCATGCCTCACAGATGTAAACACTGTGCATTTTGTATTGTTTAGCATGGTGTGGCTGAAACACAAGGGAGCCCCAAATGAGGTCAGGCAGGAATGTGAAAAGACAAAAACCTTACCCATTCTGCTCTGTGCATGGCCTCAGGCCTTACCTCCTCAGAGAGAAGGATGGGTCCAGCTGCCGTGTTTGGATGAGATGGAAACTTCCCCAGAATCCAAGGGTGTCTGGATTTGGTATTTTGCTCTGGGCTTATCTCTTCCTTAATTGTAATGTGAAACCTGACCTCCCACCCATCCACTGGCAGGTCACTCGTGGGAGGCCATTACAATGGTAGGTGTGATTATAGCAGGGAGAGAGAAGGAAATGTGTCCCCATCCACCCAGGGCCGTCCTTAGAATTTATGGTGCCCTAGGCGGAATTATTAAACTGGTGCCCCTGTGCCCGACTTGCTCTGAGCAACACAAACATAAGCTTACAGTATTGGAAAAGTTGCCACATGCATGTTATTAAAACCAGTTTAACTTAATTAAGCACACTGTAATGCTGATGAACTAGCACTAAAGAAGTAGCACTATAGAAAAAATCTGATTTGACAGAATGATGCAAATAATATAATTTTTTAATTTGTCACCATTTTATTGGAAATTTATATGAAGAGGTATTGAAACAAGGATTTGTTTTTAATTAAAAGCAATCTTTCTGGCTTTTTGGCTGCAAAATCAGTAATAATGTCATCGTATGACAAAGACAAAGTGATGTCTTGTTGATTGCAAGAATAGCAAGACCAGTCAAGTGTTCCTGACTCATTGTAGAGCGGAGATAGTTTTTAATGAGCTTTAGTTTTGAGAAACTCTGTTCTCCTGATGCTACTGTTACAGAAATTGTCAGTAGAATACGAGTGGCAATGTACACATTAGGATATATATATATATATCAACAAGTTTGCTGGTATGAATAAACTGTACAATGTCCATCATTGATTTTGCATGTGGCAACACTGATGACAGTGTGTACTCAATTCTTCGTACAGTTCAAGTCCATTTTAAATCAAAAACTATCATCACTGTGCTTCAGGAGGCTCTCTAGGTTCTGCACTTTGTCATTAGTTGCTCTTGTTTTTCTCTTTCGTTGAATTTAGTCCCGCTCAGCCTGCTGCCAGCTGAGTGAATGGAACCCCAGGCCGACAGTGGGTTGAGTGGCTCAGCCGGGTCTCAGCCACCGGCCTGCTTAGCCTGCTGCCAGCCTGGGGTTCCTTGGGGCTCCCCAGGCCAGCAGCGGGTGCTGAGTGGGGCCGGCTGCCGACTGGGGCACCGGCTGGCAATGGGGCAGTGCAGCAGCCAGAAACCCCAGAGCATCAAAAATCAGCTGGCATGCCACCTTTGGCACGTGTGCCATAGGTTTCTGATATGACAGAATGATCAAATAATATAATTTTTATAGTTGTCCCTTTATTGGAATTTATATGAAGTATTGTAAACAAGATTTGTTTTAATTAAAGCAATCTTTCTGGCTCTTTGCTGCACAGTCATAATTGATGTCGACAAAGACAATATTCTTGTTGATTCAAGAATAGCAAGACCAGTCAGCTTCCTGATCATTTAGCGTGGAATAGCTTTTAATAGCTTTAGTTTGAGGAAACTCTTTATCTGATGCTTATGTTTACAAAATTTCAGATAGATATGATCGAGCGCTAACATCAGAGTATTATATTCACAAGTTGTGGTAAATAACTGTACAATGTCCATCATCTGAGCGTACAGTCACGGTCATTTAATCAGAACTCACTTGCTCTGAATCCTAAGTTTCTTTGCACTTTCATATCGCCTTTTTTTCCTATTTTGTTGAATTTTTCCCTCAACCTGTCAACTGAGGACGGTAACCCCAGCCGACAATGTTGAGTCTCACCGGGTCTCAGCAACGCCGCTTAGCTGCTGCCCGCCTGGTCTTGGGGTCCCCAGCCAGCACGTTTGCGATGACGCGGTGACCTGCTGCAAGGAGCACGACCGCAGAAACATCTAAAATCTAGCTTGCATGCCCCCTTTGGCAGTGTCCCTAGATGCTGACCACTGCTCTGTACCAGTGTTCCCAAAATGAAGTTCGAAACCCTGGGGTTGCAACTACAGTGTTTGCCAACAAGTTTCACTAATGCGTCCAAGGACCCCGGGCATTAAGACAGTATCGGACGTGGTTAGAACCCTGACCCCAGGTGAGAGCTATGGACTGGCAGTTGGCTCAGCTGCATTGCATCACGCGGAGTTGCCTAACAACCAACCCCAGCCTTCATGATGGCTGTAGCCAGCCCAGGTGGCCGATTGGGCTGCACAAGCCTGCATCACAAGGGACGGCCTAACCATGCTCTGGCAGGGCTGGCGCCTGCGGTAACAGTAATAGTGAGCTGCCACCTGAGCCCTGCCCATCACGTGGACCAGCGTCCCATACCGCTGACCCAGGAATAGTGGCGGCAGAGGATCATCACTTAGAATATTAACTTAATCTTAATATGCTTTAGCGAGTTCATGATTTCACAATTATAAGAGTTTAGCGTTAACGTTTGAACCTCTCCTGATACATGAAAGGTGAGCATATTTACATTGTGTAGGCTGGTATTGCTAACATGGCCTATAGTAAAGTCACAACATTTTTGTTCTCTGATGAACCGGCCCCTCTTACTGTTTTTTTTTTTTTTAAATTGAAATGAATTCAGTTTGTAGCAAGCATTTGCAACAAATTGTTTAATGACATCTAAATGCACCACATCGGCTTTTCTATCTTTCTCTCCCCTGTCCTGATTTTTTGCACATGCTATCTGGCTATCCCCAGCCCAGTCCTGTGCGACCATTCCAATCCTGGCTGCCTGCCAAGGAAGTGAGTTACTTTCACTTTCATTCCTCAGTAGGCAGCCAGGGAGAGGAGGGGGGAGAGAGGGGTGCTCCGTGGGGGGAGGAAGAAAGGTGGGGTGCTCCGGGGGGCAGGGGGGAGAAGAACGGATGTTATGGAGGACAACAAAGGATACTGCCAGAGCCACCAAGCCTGACTCACCTCACACCAGGGGAAAGAGTCACGCTTACAGGTGAGTTCCTTCCCCCACCCCTTCCCAGAGACCCCAGCAGCCAGTCCCCTCCCTCAGACTGTACTGCATTCGGCTCTCTAGGACCCAGCAGCCCTGCTCTTACATGCTCCACTGCTTCCCGTCTGTGCGGGCTCCCGGCAGAGCGGTGCCGCCAGACCTAGTGGTGCCCTAGGCGGCTGCCTAGTCTGCCTATGTCTAAGGACGGCCCTGCATCCACCCACCGGTCAGGTCATGATGCGAGGACGAACAGTGTCTGTGTCCCCAAGTCTGGTCAGCTGTGGCGGACCGGAGGGGAGGTGACAAAGGGCCAGGTGCCAAGGCTTGGCACTGCCTATGACGGTGTATAGCTAGAATCCAGGCTCTGTGGGAAGGAAGAGTTTTTAACCCAGCTTGGAAATGGCACTCTGGGACTGGTGAAGGAGGAAAGGGGAGAGGCACAACATTTCAGCCTGGGTTTGGCACTGTGAATCCCTGTCTTTACTGAGCGAGGAGCACCGAGAGCGTGCTACTGTCGTGTGGGTCAGGGAAGGACTCTCTGAGATCCCCTGAGGTGACTGGCTCAGGCAGACGCTGGCAGCTGTCAGAGTCTCTGCTGCTTTTCAGTTGGGGGAGGCCTTCTGAGGGGTTCTAGGTGATGGAGTGGGGAAACGGCTTCCCAATCTAGACTCTCAGTGTGTGAAATGAGCTGGCTGACCGTGGTCTTAGGTATTCACCCACTTCCTCAGCTCACTGAGTGCACTGGCACCATTGTCAGCTCTGAAGTAATGGGGTGGTGATTGAGATATGTTATCAGAAACAGCAGGGTTGGAAGAGCAGAGGGTCCTGAAGGTCACGATGGAGATGTATTTATACAGCAGTTTTGAGGGGCTGGCCCTGGAATAGCAAGGATATGCTGCAAGTCAGCCTTGAGGGGCTCCAGCAGAACAGTGTGACAGGGCCAGGACTGGAGAAGCAGAGGCTGCTCTGTGGGTCAGGCTGGCAGAGCTGTGTGGGTGAAGTTTACACGGCACTTGTCTGCTCCATGCCTGGCCTGAGCCAGCATTATCAGCTGCACATCCAGAAGAGCAATAAATGAGTCAAACTGCCACCTTTCTCCCTCCTCTCAGATGGTTCTTGTCATCAGTCAATTCCTTTTGGGATAATGAGGAGAGGAGTAGTGTGTCTGTGCCCGTTCCCTCCTTTGGCACAAGTCCTGACTCCATGATCCAGTCCAGAGGAGGAAGGCCGTGTCGGAGGAACGCTAGAAGTTCCAAGCCAAATTGAGACTGCTGCTTTCTTGCCACTCTAGAGCAGACAGCACAGAACTGCCAGAGAGGTGGGGAAGAGAAGAGGGATTCCTGGTTCGTGTGTATGGGATGACCCATTTTAGGGGAAGACTTGGGCTGGGACTGTGCCCATTCTGCCCCTCGGAGGGCAGCATTTGCAATGTGTAAGGCAGGGGTTCTCAAACTGGGGGTTGAGACCCCTCAGGGGGTCATGAGGTTATTACATGGGGAGTTGCGAGCTGTCAGCGTCCACCCCAAACCCCACTTTGCATCCAGCATTTATAATGGTGTTAAATATATAAAAAATGTTTTTAATGTATAAGGGGGGTTGCACTCAGAGGCCTGCTATGTGAAAGGGATCACCAGTACAAAAGTCTGAGAACCCCTGGTGTAAGGAGACTGAGAACCTCCCCTGGTTTGCTTATAATGGAGCAGATGGCAGCTGCCTTCCCTAGTATGCCAAGGTGTGGCCTGCTGAGACACTCTGTCTCAGGGTACGATTCTCCATGCTTTATTTGGATCAAGATGAAACGTTGCTTGGTAGGACCGGTAGTGTCTGTGGCCATACTCCAGCTCATAGGCTCATAGACTTTCAGACCAGAAGGGACCATCATGATCATCTAGTCTGACCTCCTGCAGCTAATTTGGTGCCATTCTCTCCACCCCAGCCAGTGGCCCATGTCTGGCGTGGGCTTCCAGCCGCATTAGTTCTGTTCCAGGAGACACAGACATAAGCAATATTCATTTGTTTGTTATTTGACTTGTTCTTCAGTAAAGCAGTGCTATAGCCAAGGCCCCAGGTATTGTGGGGTGAGGCCCCCTAAATTCTCTGGCACAGCCTCCAGCCCATGGCCTGCAGTATCCGTCCCCTTTGCAGCCCAGCCCAGCTCAGCAGACAGCCTGCTGCCAGGAGCCAGGCCAGCTAATGAGTCAGTTTAGCTCCCCTCCCTTCCCTTTGGACATGGCTAGAGGGAGCGGCTTGGGGAGAAGCACTGGAGCAGAAGCAGAGGAACCGAGACTCTGGAAGAGTTTGCGTGCAACCCCCCAAATGCCCAGCTCCTGATGTTTGTGTAAAGATTTGGGATAAAGACTCTTCCTCCGCTAGAGTTGGGATTCTGGCTTTATGCCGCTGTGTGCAGTGTCAGAGCAGGCACTGACTGCTCTCTTTCCCTCCAGGCTGGTGCGACTCAGCATGCAGAGCTTGAAGCATTGACTGTCCATAAGCCAGCAGCAGCTCAGTACCACGTAACTTGTTCTGTGCTGGGTGCTCAGTGCTTTCCATGAAGGCCAATTCTAATGCTCACAGCTCCAGTTCCCTTCTCAACCTTGCCACCACCTGGCCCAGCTCTGAACCCAGCCCCTCACTCCCACTGCAGGTGACTGCTGCATATTCCCTGGGGAAACAAGGGTAGCTGAGCCAGTTTAGAGCAGCTTCCCTCCGACGCCTCAGTTCTTCTTCTCAGGCCTGCTGTGGTGCCGCTCTGCAGATACCCCGGCTCCCCAGTCCCCTGCCCATATCCATCAGGGCAGAGCGGGGAGCAGAGCTGTCTGAGCATGGCACGGCTCCTCAGCCTAATCCAGCCTAATGATGAGAGCTCCAGACAACACCTCTCCAAGGTGTACAAGTGGCTCCTCCTGGTTGGTTCAGGGCAGGTCTGGATGTGCTCTTGGCTCAGGACAGGAAGATGCCAAGCCAGTTTCTCCCTCTCTGGCTCCTGCTCTGCCCTTTAAAGTGCCGTACCAGGGGGCCTGTGCTGGTGAACTGCACCTGACAAAGACAGTACAGGACAGCACAGGCTGGGTGGAGGCAGGGGGCAAAGGCTCTGTCATAAATAAATAGCTAAGGGTTAATGTTTCTTTTACCTGTAAAGGGTTAACAAAGGGAACCAAACACCTGACCAGAGGACCAATCAGGAAACTGGATTTTTCAAAGTCAGGGAGGGAATTTTTGGGATCTGAGTCTTTTGTCTGTCTCTCAGCTATGAGAAGGTTCTTTCTATCTTCTAATCTTCTGTTTCCAACTTGTAAGTACAGGTAGAAAAACAATATAGGCTTTTATGTTGTTTTGGGTGTATTTACATGTGTGTAACTTGCTGGAATGTTTCAAATTGGATATCTTTTTGACTCAGACTGTTTATTCATATTTTTCTTATAAGCAATAGCCCTGTATTGTCATCTTGTTACAGAGAATATGTTTTTGTCTTTTTTCTTTCTTTTTTATATAAAGCTTTCTTTTTAAAACCTGTTTGAGTTTTTCTCTGGTTAAGGAGAAAGGAAAGACAGGGGGGAGGGGAAACACTACGCTCTGTGTTTAACTCTCCTAGTGTCCCAGGGCGGGAAGAAGCTAAGGGGGAGGAGAGATAGAATCTCTTCTGTTTCCTTGTATTTGGGGTTTGTCTCTTTGTGGAATAGAGGAGATATGCTTCTTGGTATTGTGATGTAAAGAGATTGCATCAATACTCCCAGGTTAGCCCAGAGAGGAAAGTCTGGGTGGGAGAGAGAGAGGGAAGGGAAGTGGGTTATTTCCCTTTGTTGTAGGCTCAGGGTTTCTGAGTCTTGGGGTCCCTCCAGGGAAGGTTTTGGGGAGACCAGAGGGGGCCAAAACCCTGGAAATTTTGGATGGTGGCAGCGAGATCAGATCTAAGCTGGTAAATTGAGCTTAGAGGGGTTTATGCTAGGCACCCAGATTTTTGGACGCTAAGGTCCAGATTTGGGAAGATGCTTATGATAGGCTCCCATCCAGTGCTGGGTACCAAATGGCAACTTCAATGAATTACATGGGGTGGGAGGGTAGCATAGTCAGTTCTGTGGCACTTGGGCAACATGCAGGATTCTGCAGAAGGCTCCATGGCTATGGAATCCCCAGTGCCCTGGTTATAGACCCTGGGGGATGAAGTAACTGGAGCTCTTCATGGTCACACAGAGGTGGAACACAGTGTAACGTTGTTGATTTTTTTCCCTTTCAGACCAATGATGCCTTAGGAGCCACCTGGAACTGGCTGTACTTCATCCCCCTCATCATCATCGGCTCCTTCTTTGTTCTTAACCTTGTCCTGGGAGTGCTTTCCGGGTAAGCAAGCTGCTTTCCCCTTCCTTTGGGTCCATTAGCCCCTGTTAACCCTGCTGGGTCCTGACCCAATCACTGGTTGCTCTTGGGTTAGCACTGGGGTATTTGGGAGCTTCCTCATGCTCAGTCCTCCTTCAGGTTTCTCTTCAGTGACTCCTCCCGGGGAAGGCTTGGTCTGCAGTAGTGTTTCTAGTGGGGTCCCAAAGGGATCTGTTTTTGTCCATAAGCTACTTAACATTTGTATCATTGACCTGGAAGAAAACATAAAATCATCACTGATCAAGTTTGCAGATGACACAAAAACTGAGGGATTGGTAGATAATGAAGAGGACAGAATGATCTGGATCACTCAGTAAATTGCCACAAGTAAAGAATGTGTTTTTTTAACGTGTCTAAATGTAAATGTAGACATCTAGATACGAAGTATGCAGGCCATAGTAGGGGATGCAGGTCTCTCTCCTGGGAAGCAAAGACCCTGAAAAAGATTTGGGGGTTGCGGTAAATAATCCGCTGAACATGAGCTCCCAGTGCGGCGCTGCTGCCAGAAGGGCTCAAGTGGTTCTGGGATGTGTTAACAGGAGAAGCTGGGGTAGATAGACTCAAGAAACTCAGTGTACTTAACTTAGCAAAGAGAATCATAGAATATCAGGGTTGGAAGGGACCTCAGGAGGTCATCTAGTCCAACGGGGAACCAATTCCCAGACAGATTTTTGCCCCAGATCCCTAAATGGCCCCCTCAAGGATTGAGCTCACAACTCTGGGTTTAGCAGGCCAATGCTCAAACCACTGAGCTATCCGAACGTTAAGGGATAACTTAATGACAGTCTCTAAGTACCTGCATAAGGAACAAATATTTCATACCGGGCTCTTTAATCGAGGAGAGAAAGGTCTAACACAATCCAATGGCTGCAAGTAGAAGCTAGACAAATGCAGCCTGGAAATAAGGTGTACATTTTTAACAGTGAGAGGAATTAACTACTGGAACAATTTTCCCAGGGTCACGGTGAATTCTCCATCAGTGACAACCATTCAATCACAATGGGATATTTTTCTGAAGGATAAACTCCAGGAATTATGTTGCGAAGCTCTACTGCCTGCGCTGTACAGGAGGTCAGGCTAGATGATCACAATGGTCCCTTCTGGCCTTGGAATCTATGAATAGCTGTGAACTCATTCATCGCTTCCTTGTTCCCTCCATGGCTGCCTGCTCAGAAGTGCAGCCACTAGTCGAGTAAGGATCCTTCCCCTGCCCCCGGCCCCAATGCAGCTGTATCAGCAAGACTAATGTATCTCACGCCTCCTGGTCCCTCCCAACTCATCAAAGTGATTGCACCGCTGCTGCTGCTGGCCAGTCCTCTTTTGGTCTGAGCAGGATGTTTTGTATTATGGTATAAGTGTCTCTGGAGCTTCGAATGCCACTTGAAGTTATTGATCATGCACAGGTCCCTTGACATGGCCCCAGTCTCACCAGACGTTTACTTTTCCAAAGAAGAAAACACTAGGTTTAGAGTTGGCTTTGTCTCGCCCTTCTGGACATTCTCTCTACTGGGCTTAGTGCATGACACAGACTTCTGCCCTCCACACCACCTTCCCTACTAATCCTCAGCACACCAGTTCTACACATCTCAGCAGCCTCCCCGGGGGAGGAGGGTGCCAGAGGCTGGTCATGCAGTCAATCATTTGCATAGCAGGTGGGCTGCTGGACTCTGTTACTCATTCCAGCCTCTGGTATGATGTGAAAACTCAGCCCATTTCCAGCCTTCCTGAATCTCCCAAGCTATGCTAAGCAAGAGATACAGTGTAACGGGCTCCCTCTCTGGTGCCATACAGCCAGCTGCTACTGCCTCATTGTGGTGGTTGGAGGCTCACCCAGACCAGGAAGGGGTTCTGTCACCACCTGCCCTGTAACCTTGGGGCATCTTAATGCTGTGCTGCCACGGCTGAAAGCGCTAACACCAGCAGCCTGCCCACAAGCACAAGGTTTCATCCTAGCTTCCATCAGCCCAGTTACTCCTGGTGGGGTGACCCCAATGGCCATTTCAGTGCCAAGTCTCCCCAGATCTGTCCTCCCCAAGTTCTTAACTACCAGACACTCAGACCTTTCCCCTCTGGTTCGCTCCCCCCCACCCACAAAGGTGTGAAACCAGCCACCCCAGTTATCAGTTGCTTTGGCTCCCACACTCCACACAGTTTGCACGCTGAGACTTGCTTGGGATAAAAATAAACACAAGGTTTATTTACTAGAAAAACCACAAATTCAGAGCTGAAATAGTAGGGGAGAGCAAACACATACCGTTTACTCAGAAAAGAAACATAAAAGATGTAACCTCAAACTTTACACTTCTGTATTAGATAAAATCTCTTCGCTAATACAAGTTATCTATTACCACTGAACAATTTCCCAGCGTACCCACCAGCCTTTCTTGGATAACTTCCCGCCTACAGGCTGTCCCTCAAGTTCTGAATGCCTTTCACTTTCAACCCCATCCATATTTAAGAGATTTGCAGGTTTTATTTTTTTCAGTCATTATAGATATTCAAAGTGGGGAAATCCTCAGGTATCTTGATGTCTTTCCACTAACTTCAGTGGCTCAGCATTGTCTTTTCCTAAATTGTTCAATGGATCATTATTCATTACTTGTCTGGTTTTGTGTAAATACCTGATTTGGAGGGTACCTCACCTTCTCTGATTGCTCACTGCCCTGCTGTGAGGTGGAGCTGAAGTTTATGAGCTCAGTTCTCTATATATACATGAATTCATAACCACTTATCTCATAATGATCATTAAGTTCAGATACAAGCTTTAATAAAAGACCTTACTCATTACATTTTTATAACCCACATTACTATTAGCTCCAACCTGTTGACTCAGCTTCTTATTCTTTGGGGTTCAACTCCCCTGTTCTCCACTTGGGGTGTCTGGACCTGCATTGTCACTCGTGTCTCGCTGTTCTGATTGATGCAGTGCCACATGCTGCTTTGTGTTTGGGGGTGACGATATGCTGAGTCACTGAGATGGAATGCTGTCTTGGTACCACAGGATCATCATGGAGGACAGTTGCTCCAAGTAGCCAGCCAGAGCACTTATAGTTCCGTCACTACTAGCACTACACACGAACTTTGCTCTCTCTATTCTTGTCTGGCTCCTCAGCCCCACCTAGACAGGGACAGTCAGCACAATATGAATGGAAAACACAGTCTAGGGGGTCTTTCAAGGGCTAGTCTGAGTCAGCCCACAGTGCTGGGATCTCTTTTAAAGCCAGGAATGGGATCTGCTTTGGCTGGAGAGTTCAGAGCGCTGTAGTGACAGATGCCTCATGAGCTTCTGGAGGAGCCTGTGAAGCTGCAGCAGCCGGGGACAACTGGTATGCAGATAAATCCTGAACTGGGAAGTGGTGTTGGCAGCAGAGTGTGGAGCAGGGGCAGCAAGAGGCTGAACTGCAGTGTTTCCTTCTCTTGCAGGCTTTTACTTGGGTGGTTCTGGCTGAGCAGCTGAGCCATCTCGCTGTGGGGCAGAGCAACGAGGGCAGAAAAGACTGGCTGCTCTCTCGATGTGAAGTTCATATTTTAATGTAGCCTGCCATTTGATGCCAAAAGCTGTCAGGGAAAATGGTCTGGATCGTTGTGTTCCTGAGGGGAGCTGACGGGAGGGGAGCGAGTGTGTGATATATAGTTTGGATATCAGGTGGGGGGCTGTTTGAGGTGTAGGGTGTGGGTACACAGAGACAGTGCTGGTAGGTGGGGCATAGGGGTGTGTGCTACTGGCTGGTTAGCTATGGAGCTTGTGGATCAGGATGTAGGGCATGGGCGTGGCTATGACATGTGTGCGACTGTGTCTACAGTTAGAGCTAGGGGTGTGATTCCTAAATAGACATACTCGTGCTAGCTCTCCTAGAGCTAGCATGCTAAACAGAGCAGTGCAGCTTGGGCAGGGATGAGCAGCAGCTCAGACTAGCCATGCTGAGGGGGCACCCTAGGTGGCTAGTCCATGTTACCTCTTGCTACTGTCTGGGCTACCGTCGGTACATTTCTATCTTCAGCATGCTAGCTTGATGGGACCTAGTGTGAGCTGGGAATCACACCCCCAGATCCAAGTGAAGCCATTGCCTGCGTGTGAGAGAGTGAGGTGAGTATAGGATGTAGCTATGTGTGTTTGCTCTTTGTGTGTGGGAGTGCAGGGGTGACTGAGTTGTGTGTGAGTGGAGGATGTGGCTAGGAGTTTTGGGTGTGGCTGGGAGAGCAGGCTGTGCCTGTGCAGTATGTGAGTGCAGGGCATGACTCTGAGTGCAGCGTGTGGCTGAGCTCTGTGTGAGTGCAGGCTGTGACTGTGTGTGTGGCTGAGCTGAATGTGAGGTGTGGATGTGCTGTGAGTGAGTGCAGAGTATGGCTGTGAGTGCAGGCTATGGCTGAGGTTAGTGTGAATGCAAGGTGTGGATGTGTTGTGTGTGGCTGCGGGTGCAGGGTTTGGCTGAGCTGAGTGTGAGGGCAAGGTGTGGATGTGTTGTGTGAGTGTACAGGGTGTGGCTGTGGGTGCAGGATGTGGCTGAGCTTAGTGTGAATGCGAGGTGTGGATGTGTTGTGTGTGGGTGCAGGGTATGGCTGCGGGTGCAGGGTGTGGCTGAGCTGAGTGTGAGGGTTAGGTGTGGATGTGTTGTGTGGGTGTGCAGGGTGTGGCTGTGGGTGCAGGGTGTGGCTGAGCTGAGTGTTAGGGTTAGGTGTGGATGTGTTGTGTGGGTGTGCAGGGTGTGGCTGTGGGTGCAGGGTGTGGCTGAGCTGAGTGTGAGGGTGAGGTGTACATGTGCTGTATGTGAGTGAAGACTGTGGGTGTGAGTGCTGGGTGTGGCTGAGCTGTGTGTGAGTGCAGGCTATGGCTGAGCTCTGTGAGTGCAGGGTATGGATGTTTTGTGTGGGAGTGCAGAGTGTGGCTCTGAGCGCAGGGTATGGCTGACCTGTGAGTGCATGGTCCTGTGCGTGTGGACAGCAACGTTGTAACCGTTTTACTTCTCTCCGAGGATATGAGAGTTTAATGAAACCCATTAGCTGGGGATTGAAGAGAAGCAGAGCTTCTTGTCTCCATGGTGATGAACTATGGATGCACCAGCTTGCCCTGAAATACTGTCAGAGGCTTAGAGCATGAGATGAGCAAGAAGAGAACAATTTCAGCAAGACAATCCCTCCCTAATCCTCGTTTTCCATCATTCTGGAGGTCTGCACAGAAGGACTGAACTGGGGCTGTACAGGGACAGCCATGTGGGGGGCAGAAAATGTATCCCACAAGCTGACTTTCCATTAGTAAAGCCCAGAGAGCTGAGTGCAGGTGTGTGGGCTTCGTAGCCCCATGTGCTGCTCTGCATTGTGACACATGCTGGTAGGACAATAATGACTTGGCACTCCAAATGCCTGGGAATGAATGGATGCAGCCTTTCTGGTTCTGGGGTGGCTCAGTGCTTGGAAGGGGCCTTTTCTATCATTAGTCACCCAACACATCCAGGCAGCTGGAGAAGGAATGAGTTATGACAAGGACACCACGGAAACAGCAGTGTCTTTTGTGACATGCATAATGATCATTGTCCTCTGCTATTTGATGTTGCCTCTGAACACCATTGAGACACCATGAACCACTAGGATAATGACTTGGATAGTAAATAGGGGGTTATAAAGGGAGTATAATAGCTGTAATGTCAGATAAGTGTTCCTCAGGTGTCATCCACTGGCTGATTATGTCAAACCCAGATGTTTATTCCTCTTCGATATTAATGTGAGACAATCAACTCAGTGTCCCAGCTCAGTGCTAGTGGGAGCAGTGGTAGAGACATGCTATTTTTCAGATGAAACATTCCCATCTCACTGTAGATCTACTTAAGTAAGAGTTGGGATATTGACCCTAGCATCCAGGTTGGCATTATGCCTAATTCATTTCTCCTCAAGTTTCATGGTACTCTTCTTCATTTCCCATTCTAAGTGGTTCTGTAGAGTTTGTGAGTACTGGTGAATTGTTGTTGGATACCACCCCATAGGCAGCTATTACCCAGCACTAGATGGAATAATTCCTGTTTGTGGAGTTGGTAAAATGCTCTGGGATGTTTCAAGGTACAGGATCAAAAATTGAAACTGTCCTTTCTACTCTTCCCTCAGATTAGCTTACAGAGCTGGGCGAAAGTTTTCAGTCCAATAGTAAATTCACTGAATAATGCAGTTTCGGGGCATTTGAGACTATTGGCAAATTTGTGTAAAATTTGTCCTATAGTTTCAGCTGAATAAAACAGAGGGGAAAAAATTCTTAAAAGTCTAAATGACCCATTTCAACATTTTATTTTGAAATGAACCGTTTTGTTTCAAAATACCATTTTGAAAGGAAGTTCAAACAGTTATTTTGATTAAAACTAAACTTTTTCACTGTTTCGTTTTAGTGAGAAAAACCAAAATATTCATTTTCAGTTTGAAACAAACCATTTTTTTTGTTTGTTTTTGATGTCTTGGTTTGGTCACCGAACTAAATAACCAATTATTCCCTCAGCTCTCGCTGATGTCCAAAGTGGTCCCACTTTCTGCTTGTTCCTGGTGGTCTGTGAAGTAATTCTATATGTGGGTGATCTTCTCTATGTGGAAAAGTAATCCCGCACAACCGTAGGCTCTGTGGGGTGTAAATCTGCTATCTGTGGTGGCAAGGAAGAGGTATGCTCTCTTTGCCTCCTTCGTAGCAATGATGGAGGTTTTTAGGAAAGTTGGTCTGAATTTGTCTGTCTCAGACTTCATTTTTTCATCTCTCGTGCTTAAGCTTTCTTCCTCCTGTCTTTTTGTGTCATAGATCATTCAAGAACGGTGGCAATCTGTGTGTGTAACGGGGTGAATGGGAGTGCTTTATAGCAGCCATCAGAGATAGTGGTTGTATTGCTTCATTGACTCTTCTCTGTGGGCTCTTGGCAGG
This sequence comes from Chelonoidis abingdonii, assembly GCF_003597395.2. Lineage (NCBI taxonomy): Eukaryota > Metazoa > Chordata > Testudines > Testudinidae > Chelonoidis > Chelonoidis abingdonii. The sequence continues at coordinate 56,898,947 of NC_133775.1, read as the reverse complement.
GTAGAGTTTTCCATAATTAAGTTCTGGAATCTGGCCAAGTCCAAGAGTTTTTTGGGGGACAGACCATAGTGGGGGTTGAGTGGGCTTCTTATTGTCTTGCAGTAAGGGGAGTTATTTCCTCCTAGAGGAGGACGTGGTGCTACTGGAACTGAGTGGTTCTTGCATTACTATTGTTCATGTCCAGCATTAGGATTCAGGTCGCAGTGTGTCCAGGTATCTGTCGATTCAGAGTATGCCTATGAGAAACGTAATGTGGAAGGTTAGGATAAGAGGCTTGGGCTAACCTGTCAGAAGCATCATCTACACTGATGTTAAGTCTTTCAAGGCAGTGAGTTTTGTGAAATTAATCACCATGTGAGTGTGTGAGGTCTGTAGATTTCCCAGGTTAGTCTAGTCTCAGGAGTGACAGATTAAGTAGATGCATTCAAAGGATTTTGTTTTTAGTGAACTTTTCATGCCTTTGAGCCCAGAAAGAGAGGAGAATGGCTATTCTGCTTCCATATTTGCCCTCCTTTGCTCTGGGTGTGTGACGACTAGAGTACCCTACATAGATGAGATAACGTGAGCTCACCTGGTCCAGCAGTGTCAGCCAGCCAAGAGCCTGTGATGCAGACCAGGTCGGGTGACCCATCAGCAGTAAGACTGTGGATGGCAAAGGGTCTTCTGATTACAGATCTCTCTTTGCTCTGTGTGAGGCTGTTTGTCTGTTCTGGGCCTGTGAAAGGTAACTGGTTGCTGATTGCATTGAATTGGAGATAGCTGTCTAGTGATCTTCCCAAGTACCAACTGGCGTTTCCACTGTTCATTTATTCTTATGAGGATTTGTATTGGGGAGGGATGCAAGTGGGTGGCTGATCTAATTGGCAGTGGTGATGATCTAGTGGTGTGCCAGATACCTAGGGAACAGCAAGCCTGTTCAGCTCCCAGGAGGACGGAGAGAGGTGAAGATTTGGGATTTAGTAAGATGCCTGGGCAACAGACCGAGAGTGTGACATTCCTGCACACGTTGCCATTGCAGTGCTGCAGGAGGGGGCAAAGCTTCACTCCAGAGCAGCGGAAAGTCAGATGGCTGGGGGGAGGAGGGGCATAGTGTGCACCGCTGTGACTTGAGCCAAGGAAGAGAGCACCTCCACTACCTGTACAGGCCCCAGTGTGAGAGAGAATCTGGGCTGTTCCCTTAATATCAGCTACTAGAGCATTAACAGGTGCCCAGTGGAGACCTTTATAGAAAAAAATGTAGAAAACTTTTCATTTGGGACGCACAGTAGGATAAAGTCTGATTGTCATGAAAATGTGCATGTGTTAGGCTTTAGTTAGAACACGTGTTGTTTGACTTCTTTAGCTTTTATTACATTTATAATACGTCATTTGTTCCTACGGTTTCTGTTGTGTTGGGAAGTATTTAGGTCATACTCCAGACGCCAAAAACCTTTCTTTAAACTCCCAAGTGTCATAGTTAGACAGCATAAACCTAGGGAGTCTGTCACATCTGGACTCTTGCACAGGTCTAGGTTTAGTTGCAGTCAGATAGCTTAGAACGTTGAGGTCCTATGGTGATAAAATGACTAGACATAAAATAAGTATTTCCATCAAGCTATTGCATTGCTTTGTGGAATAGCGTCTGAGACAATCAGAGTGAGTGTCAGTCTGAATGCATCTGAGCTCTGGGGAAGTAGAGTCAGGGACAAAGAAAGAAGCCACATCTCCTTCCCCAGCTGATTTTAGGCCAGCTTTACAAGCAAATATTCTGAAAGCCACTGGGGAAGCCATGACATGGAATGTGAACCGGGACATTTTCCCTTGTGACTCGTGGAACCCAAATGGGTTGTTTCTAGCAGGGCCCCGCAATACTTTCCTCTGAAATCACATACTCTCAGCATCCCAAAAACATGCACTGATCTGGGCTCAGGAAATCATCATCTGATGCCAGCAAACCTGCCAAGTAATGCCCTGTCTCTAACGGCTGCTTCTCTGGGTGTTATCCATTAGAAACTGATGGCTGGCTAGCTCCAGCAGTACAAACACCTCTTCTGAGATCCAAGAGCCCTTCCAATCTCACTTCAGACGTGGGTTTGGCATGAAGACAAAACTTGTAATGCTGACGGGCACTCTCCAGGGGCCAAACTTCCACACTTAGCTCTATTATGCAATTGGCAGCATTTGATATATTCAGTCATGAGCTGTCACTGACCTGTTGGACCTCACCAGTGGTAGATGGAGTCAAATTAAGATGCTTAAGTTACATTAGCTCCTTTCTCTCAGATAGCAGCTCCTTTCTGAGAGCTGTCACGGGCTCAGTTCCTCAGGTCTCAGTCCTATCACCTGTCTTATTACACACATGTGTGACTGCTGTGTGAAATCGTGAGATGATATGGAATAGTGCTCCCAACACTCTGCTGCTCTATCACTCCTCTAGGTTGTGCAGTGCTGGCTCACTGCTCTTCCAGTGTCAGAAGGGGTTAGCTATCTTGTGCGTACTCAGAAGACGATGCTGGTGGGACGTGGGATGCATTTGAAGGAACCTTTGAAAATTGTGACTTCACCCTCTATTGAGGGTGCATGCCATCCTTAAAGGTGGTGCACAACTTAATGGCTACCCAGATAGCATGTAGATTGGAAACAGCTTCTTTCACCTTTAGCTGGCCAAGAGGCTGTATCCTAACCTCTTAGGATATGTCTTCACTGCAATTAGCTGGGCTGGCTTAGCGTGAGTGGAGTGTCCTCCCTGCAAACACTTCCCCTGTAACTGTGTCCACAATGGTGCTGTACTAGCCCATGTGCTGGCATGGATTGCTAGTGGCATATTACATGGTGATGCATTAAACTTGGCTACTCTGTGATTACCTTTGCAGGGTGTGCCCTCTCTCTCTCCCGTAACGTGGAGCTGCTGTCTGTAGCGCTGACATGAGAACAATACTTTGGGTAAATAACCTCCAAGTGAACTTGCTCGTTATGAATGCCGACAGTTCTGAAAGCAAAAGCCAACAGCATTTGGCAGCAAAAGCTTTTACTTAGGGATGTCAAACAATTAAAAAATTAATCTCATGATTAATCATGAGATTATTTTTTTTAATCGCGATTAATCACAGTTTTAATCACACTGTTAAACAATAAAATATCATTTATTTAAATATTTTTGGAAGTTTTCTACATTTTCACATATATTGATTTCAATTACAACACAGAATACAAAGTGTACAGTGCTCGCGTTATGTTATTATTTTTTATTACAAATATTTGCACTATAAAAAATAAAAGAAATTGTATTTTTCAGTTTACCTCATACAAGTACTGTAATGAACTCTCTTTATCATGAAAATGCAACTTACAAATGTAGAATTATTATATTTTTATATAACCACTCAAAAATAAAACAATGTAAAATTTTAGAGCTTGCAAGTCCATTCAGTCCTACTTCTTGTTCAGCCAATTGCTTAGACAAACAAGTTTGTTTACATTTACGGGAGATAATACTGTCCACTTCTTATGTACAATGTCACCTGAAAGTGAGACCAGGCATTCGCATGGCACTGTGGTAGCCGGCATTGTAAGGTATTTACATGCCAGATATGCTAAACATTTGTATGCCCCTTTCATGCTTCAACCTCCATTCCAGAGGACATGCTTCCATGCTGATGACGGGTACTGTTCGATAACACTCCAAAGCAGTGCGGGCTGACGCACGTTCATTTTCATCATCTTAGTCAGATGTCACCAACGGAAGGTTGATTTTCTTTTTTGATGGTCAGGGTTTTGTAATTTCTGCATTGGAGTGTTGCTCTTTTAAGACTTCTGACAGCATGTTCCACACCTCGTCCCTCTCAGATTTCGGGAGGCACTTCAGATTCTTGAATCTTGGGTCGAGTGCTGTAGCTATCTTTAGATATCTCACTTTGGTACCTTTGCATTTTGTCAAATCTGCAGCGAAAGTGTTCTTAAATCGAACATGTGCTGGGTTGTCATCTGAGATTGCTATAGCACGAAATATATGGCAGAATGTGGGTAAAACCACAGACCAGGAGACATACAATTCTCCTTCAAGGAGTTCAGTCACAAATGTAATTAACACATTATTTTTTTAACAAGTGTCATCAGCATGGAGGCATGTCCTCTGGAATGATGGCCAAAGCATGAAGGGGCATATGAATGTTTAGCATGTCTAGCATGTAAATACCTTGCAATGCCAGCTACAAAAGTGCAAATGTAAATCTACATTTGTGAATTGCACTTCCACTATGAAGAGATTGCACTACAGTACTTGTATGAGGTGAATTGAAAAATACTATTTCTTTTATTTATCTTTTTTTACAGTGCAGGTATTTGTAATCAGAAATAATAATATAAAGTGAGCACAGTATACGTTGTATTCTGTGTTGTAATGTAGAAAATGTAGAAAAAAGTCCAAAAATATTTATAATAAATTTCAAGTGGTATTCTATTATTATTGAACAGTGCGATTAAAACTGCTGTTGCGATTAATTTTTTTAATAAAGTTAATTTGTTTTGAGTTAATCGCTTGAGTTAACTGCGATTAATTGATAGCCCTACTTTTAATGAAGATTGTCATTAAGGAATCCAGTCTGCACACCACAACATAGCACACCTGACGGACTCTGTTTCTTTCCTGTCTACTAAACATAAAGGTGTCATTTGGGGGCATTTCACCAAGTGATGGGCTTTACTGATCTCACACCCCAGCTTATAGCTAACTGATAGCACAGGAAAAGGATTTCTTGGATTGCACCTCTACTGAAATGCTGTGAAAGCACAGCAGAACAGGAGCTGGCAAACGTGGGGTTTAAAAGCAGTGGAGAAAAGGGAGATGTTAGACAAGAAAGCACAGCCCGGGTGGAATTGTGGGATAGCACTGGAGGGCTAAGCACACCTGTGCATGATTAGCCAGTGTTCTCACTGCAGAGTATTGGGGGTTGCCAGGCCACGCTGAAGCAAAACCCGACCTCAAGCCTGTACCTTCAGCTGTACCTGATAAATCAGGCTTAATGCCAGGTTAGAGCTTTTTCTGTGTGAATGGCAGAAGGGTTTGGGGCAAGACCCAGGCTATAGTGCAGGCTAACTCTCTGGTGAAGACATACCCCCAGATACAGAGCTAGCCACTGTGATTAGGGTTTTTCACACTAGGAAACTGGATTACTTCAATGTGCTCTACCTGACAAAGAAGAGAGAGTTTCTATCATTTAGAGATGGGGCAGCACACAACAGCGCAAGCTGCTAAGCAGAACAGCTCAGCAGGAGCATGTTACGCTGATACTCTACTCTCTGCTAATCCAATCCTGGGGTACAGTTCAAGGTCTTGCTCATTTTCTTTCAAGTACTACATAGGCTAGCTAACTCAAAGGCTGCCCCTGTCCCTCACTTCATCAGGGCAGCTGCTTTCATTAAGGACACAATGGGCGATAGAGCTGAGATTTGAAAGCGCACAGGTTGGAGAAAGAGTATTGGACCGGGTAATGTACTGCCACCAGAAATCCAACTGAGCCCAAATTTTATAGCCTCTAGGTTATATTGCTCATCTCTTTCAGCAGTCAGCCCCCAGTTGTTAAACCGTGGCATGACCTCTGGGGTGTAAACAGCCTAGATCCATTTGCTCCCAAGTGGCTTCAGAATATGTGGAAGAGAAAGAGAATTAGTCCCTTCTTAAGATTCTTGACTTTCTCTAAATACTAAGGTGAGTGGTGTCTTGGAAATGTGTATAGTAATGCTGTTAATAGCAGATAAAGTGTTTCCTTTTGTACTGCAAAGATCTGGAGTTCAAATCCTGTTGAAGTTTTACTTCTATTAAAATTCCTATTCACTTTTTCTCCATCCTTGCAGTTACAGATCAATTCATTCTCATCTCAAACAATCAAAAATTAAAAAAAGAAATCACCTTTCTTCCAGAACATTTCCCTGGTATAAAATCCCAGGCAGCATGACGATTCATCCATATAAAGTTGTGATATAACCAGGGCTGGCTCTAGCAATTTCGCCGCCCCAAGCACAGCGGCACGCTGCGGGGGGCGCTCTACCTCTCGCCGGTTCCACGGCTCCGGTGGACCTGCCACAGGCGTTTCTGCGGAGGGTCTGCTGGTCCCACGGCTTCGGTAGAACTGCCGCAGGCGTTTCTGCGGAAGGTCCGATGGTCCTGCGGCTCTGGTGGAGCTGCCGCAGGCGTGTCTGTGGGAGGTCCACCGGAGCCGTGGGACCAGCGGACCGTCCACAGAAACGCCTGCGGCAAGGTCCACCGGAGCGCCTGCGCCCTCCCCAGCAACCGGCAGAGTGCCCCCGCGGCAATGCTGCCACCAACACGCGCTTGGCGCACTGTGGCCTGGAGCCAGCCCTGGAATAACATAAGAACATAAGAACAGCCCGTACCGGTTAGACAAAGTCCATCTAGCCCAATATCCTGTCTATCGACAGTGGCCAATGCCAGGTGCCCCAGAGGGAGTGACCTAACAGACAATGATCAAAGTGATCTCTCTCCTGCCATCCATCCCCTCTGACAAACAGAGGCTAGAGACACCATTCCTTACCCATCCTGGCTAATAGCCATTAATGGACTTGACCACCATGAATTTATCCAGTTCTCTTTTAAACGCTGTTATAGTCCCAGCCTTCACAACCTCCTCAGGTAAGGAGTTCCACAAGTTGACTGTGCGCTGCGTGAAGAAGATCTTCCTTGTATTTGTTTTAAACCTGCTGCCTATTATTTAAACCTGCTGCCTATATCCACCAAAAGTGTCCCACTAGGAAAGATTTAGTCATTTAAATAGTCAAGTTAAACAAGACCTAACTTAGACTCACTTGATGTCCCCTTTCCTATGATTCAGAATTTGCTTTGGATTTAGGAACCGTCTGAATGAAAGTAGGTTAACTCAAATTGTGTATTGTTTAACCAGATCATAGAAACATCAAATCCTTTTCTAAGGGTAATATGGTTATTACTATCCAGATTTTCTAGTGTGGTGTGATATTGTACATCCTCTGCTGGTTAATTATGGCCTTAAAGCCACCGGGGGATCTGCTGGTGGTATAGAGTGTTATAATGCCTGTACCACCCCATTTGCTGTTGGTGATGTGTGCTGGGGAGTGGTGTGGCTAGGAAAGAAGGGGGTGTGTCTGTGCTGTTCCTACATTCTGCTGATCTGTAGCGATGATGTTGGCCCCTTGGGGTTGTTGGCCACTGTAATGGGACTGGCCTGGCACAGAGCAATCTGATGTTACTGTCGCACCCCACTGGAGCTATGCTTTGTGTTCCTCACCTGTAGCCAAGGCTCTGATCCTGTGTCTTTATAGGGCAGGTCTATACTTTTCTAATTGTGCTCTTTTTTCAGTAAAAAGTTTTGGATCAGATTAATTCGTGCTGCTTTTCTACAAATCAAAACTAACAAAAATCTGATCACAAGAATAGCCAAATTGGGTCAGGCCAATGGCCTGTCAAGCCCAGTATCCTGTCTTCTGGCAGTGGCTGATGGCAGATGCTTCAGAAGGAATGAACAGAACAGGGCAGTTGTGAGTGGCCCATGTCGTCCAATCCCAGCTTCTGGCAGTCAGAGGCTAGGGACACCCAGAGCATGAGGTTACATCTGTGGTCATCTTGGCTGATAACCCTTCATGGCCCTATCCTCCATGAATTTATCTACTTCTTTTTTGAACCCAGTTATACTTTTGACCTTCCCCTTTTTGTTTTAAACCTGTTGCCTGTTCATTTCATTGGATGACCCTTGGTTCTTGTGTTATGTGAAGGGGTAAATAAGAGTTCCCTATTCACTTTCTCTGCTCCATTCATGATTGTGTAAACCTCTATCAGATCCGCCATCTCTTTTCTAAACTGAAAACAGTCCTGGTCTTTTTAATCTCCCCTCATATGGAAGGTGTTCCATACCCCTAATCATTTTTGTTGCCCTTCTCTGTACCTTTTCCCATTCTAATACAACTTTTTTCATATGAGATGACTAGAACTGCACGCAGTATTCAAGGTGTGGATCAAAAGCAATGTAGCAAATTCCCCATCCATTTGGGTTCTGCACTGATAGTGCCATCAACAGGGGCGGCTCTAGGTATTTTGCCGCCCCAAGCACGGCAGGCAGGCTGCCTTCGACGGCTTGCCTGTGGGAGGTCCCTGGTCCCACGGATTCGGCAGCATGCCTGTGGGAGGTCCGCCAAAGCTGCGGGACCAGCGGACCCTCCGCAGGCAAGCTGATGAAGGCAACCTGCTGCCGCCCTTGCGGCGACTGGCAGAGTGCCCCTTGTGGCTTGCCGCCGCACACACGCGCTTGACGTGCTGGTGCCTGGAGCCGCCCCTGGCCATCAATGCTTTCTTTAATACCTAAATATAAGTTATCTCCCTGCAAGCCAGACCCTGAAGAGGTTCTTTTTCCTGTGGTCTAAGAGTTGCTTTGGTTAAATCCCAGGTGTGTGGAAAGATGCCAAACTAATCAGCTTGTCCTTAAGAACAAAATAGATTAGAATAGGGAGAAGAAAGGAAACATGAACCATGATTTGAGGTGAATAACTTCCAGGATCCATAGAATTTCCTGGCCTGAAAGGGTGATGGTGTCCATGTTCTTTCCTGCTATTCCCACTCCTGCAGAAAAACTTCTTGTCTTCCCATGCCGAGCTCCCAGTCTCCCCATGTGGTTTGCAGTACAGTTCCCGATTACTTCCATTTCCCTAAGTACAACACATGGTCTGTCACTGCCTGCATTACCTCTGACCATCCACCCATTGACCATTTCCTTTTCTTTACCCACAATCTCAGACTTTCAGCTCAGTACTGTCTGGGGCAATAACTTCAGTTTATAGAGGTGTGATAGGCAATGGAGTTCTGCCTGAATGAAGAGGGAGACAGGATTTGCAGGTCTGAAGTGACTCAGCTGGGAAGTAGGAGCCAAGAACAGCATAAAAAGTTAACCACTAGGGCCCGAAAAGTCCCATTCAGCTGCCGTGCACCAAATAAGAGAGTAATTTAAATCCCCTTATAATTGCCTGCAGTCATTCTGGTGATGTTAAATCTAATTTTCTCCATTTTTAAGTCTTTTCTGAAACACCTCCCCCCCCCCCACACTACTAAGCCTTTGAAAGAACCGACTAATGTTATAATTAAAGGATCAATTTGGCAACATTTCTTTATCTTAAGATCTTCTTTCTTTCAGGTTGGGTTACTGTAGTGTTCTCAGTCTCCGGAGAGCATTCTTCAGCTTCTTCAAGAAGCTTCTGAGCCATCTCTGAAATCTTTTCACTTCGCCTAATTTAAAAAAAAAAAATCCATCCAATTTTGGAGGCATAACAAACGATGAATAAGATTAAGTTTTAGTGATTGATAATAAAGCCGTTAAAGGAGCAAGCGCACATTTTTGACAGAGGCTGGGGTTTGGGCTGGCTGTGTGCAAAACCTGGGGCCGGCGGTGTTCCAGCTGGATTTAGAGGATGAAAAAGAAATGCTTATGAGATAATAGTTCACTGGGAAAGTGGGTGGGTGGTTTGTGGCGGGGGAGAATTGTCTGTAGAAGATGGAAAGGTTATGTGAGGAGAGATCATGAGAGATGTTAAGAGGCAGAAAAACACAACCGAGGAATATCTTATTGGACTGATTCAATGCAACTAGCATTGTTTTCTCTTCTCCTTTTAAAGAGTATAATTTCTGGAGAAGCTGCTTTGATGAAGCCTGTGCGTGTGGTGTGTGTATGTGTTTGGGGAGGGGTGATAATGACTAGAGGGGAGGGAAAATAAACCTTGAAAATTCCAGTTGCCATGACAACTTAATGAGTTGTGAAAGTGGCCTCTTTGAACTACTTTTGAATAGGGAAGGCAGGGGGAAGGGAATAGAGAAACACTTGCATCTGAAGAGTTCTTCCCACTTGTCTCAGAACATCCACGGTAAATAGCCACTCTCCAGGTTATGTCAACTTATATCTCGAGGTGCGTGTTGGATTTACCGAAGCAAGAAGCTGATCTGCTCTATAATATCCTGAGTAGTGGGCAAAACACACCTGGATAATTCTGTTCTAGCAAGGCTCTTATACCATCACTATGGTATCTGAATGCCTTTCATAATTCAAGCAAAGGGACCTTGGAGATGGTCATCTATATTCAGTAGACAGGTGGACATCCATATTCAATAAGCCGCTGAATGCTTTGCACTTCTGTAGCACCTTTCAGCTGAGGGTCTCAGAGCCTGTTGCAAACAAGGAGGGTCACAATAGCTTTGTGAGGTTGGGAAGTGTTATTCCCACTTTACCGGAAATAATAATAATTCTTCTTACAGCTGAGTGGAAAAATCCACAGCAAATAATTGAGTTGATAGTTTCCCCTTTTAATTTCTGTTCATGAATTATTCACCAACAGCTCTTATCTTTCAAACATGTTCGTTACTGAGAATTCCTTGTGAATCTCTTCTGCAGATAATCCTTGCTCTGCTGATTGTTTATGAAAAGCCTGTTGGAAATGTTCACAATTTGTGTTGTGGGGGTTAGTTACGTAAAATTCTGCGGCATTGGCCTAGTGTTGAGATTTGACTAGTGGTTTTGTGTGTCTCAGCCAGGGCTGGATTAACCTTTTGTGGGCCCAGTGCCAAACATATTTGTGTGTCCATAGTACCCAGGCTTAAAAATCAGGTCCAAGCCCGTCTCAAATGCAAATCAACATTTTTCAGTGGAAAAAAGTTGGGGTTGTACAATTTCTCTCAGCCCCCTGCGTTAACCTACTCTCCTAAGTGCTTCAGAACTGTGGGGGAAAATAAATGCTGCATTGTTTGAAAGATGCTGGCTCTGTGTCTCTGCAAACATGTGCTGTCACAGGCTCCGACAGGGGAATGCTCCAAACCCACCTGGGCCTGTGTCATTAACACAACTGCAGCCCCCTGGTTCGAAGCCTCAAGATCCAGCCAGAAAGTGGCTGGGCCTGGTGGTTCCACTTGGGTCGCCCAATGAGTGTGCAGGAGAGGGATCACAATGGGTGCTGCTTGCTCCGCAGCTGTGGCCCCAGCCAAGCCACATTTGTAACACACCAGGTAACAGCGATTCTGAACCAGGCAGGTGGAAGGAGCAGAGGGACTTGTCACTCTGGCTTGGAGCAGGGTGGATATTTCATTGTGAATCAGAGATAGGGCAAGACAAAGATCTTTGCGCAGAGATGGGCCAGCCAGTTCTGGAGAGTGTGTGTCTGGCCCCTGCTTGAGGGAATCAGACCTGCTCTGTATATGTGACTGACTGAATTAATGAATCCCCGTGTTAAGGTCATGGATCAGCCACACCGGTGTCATTGCTCCTTCTCCTCGCATACTTTTTTTCTGTGATTTAGACACACACTTGGGCACTTGCATCTCTTGGGAGGCAGTGCAATCTGGTCATAGCAGACGGGAGAGACTCAGAATTAGGATTCCTGGATTCTGTCACCATCCCTGGGAGAGGAGTGGGCTTTAGTGGTTACAGCAGGGAGGGCTGGGTGTCCCCTCCATTGACCATTGCCAGCTGAACATTTCTTCCCCCAAGTCTGCTCAGCTTCCCATCCCACTGCTCAGAAACCCCATTTCCCCACCCCCTGCTTCCCAGCGTGATGGATCTGCAAAGCGAGGGACTACATCTCCTTTCAGCCCCTCCCGACTGTCCGTCCCCCTTCCCACTGTACAGCGCAGGTAAGAGGAAAGGTCCTGAGCCAGGGAGTGGCTGGGCTCTATCAGGGGGTGGGAGCCCCGGGAAAATTGGGCAGAGCCACATATGGAACAGGTTGCACCTGCCGGACATCACAGCTGGTGCTGCTCTGCGTGGGGTTTGTAGGGGAGCAGCAGTGGCTGGGCAGAGAGCCAGAGCAAGGGGACCCAAGGAGAGCCACTAATGGAGCCTGGCTGGGAAACCTGCAAGTGCTTATTTGCAGGACTAGAGCCTGGACTGGGCAGGGCACCCCCAGGCACTAGGTCTTGTGACGGTCTGCTGCCTGCCGGTGATGGGGGCAGAGATGAGCCCTCAGCCAGCCAGCTGAGAGGAGCGAGCAGTGGGCGAGGGGAGGGCCAGGGGGTGGAGAGGAGCTGGTGGGTGGGGCCAGGGGGTGGAGAGAAGCCCTGGGTTAGCTGGCCAAGAGGAGCGAGCGAGGGAGGAGTGGGGGGCAGAGAGTGGAGAGGAGCTGGTGGCTCGCTGAGCAGCACAAATTCGAGCAGGCCGGGCTGGGGCCTCTTTTGAATGTGAGCCTGGTGCTAGGGCACCACTGGCACCATTATAAACCCGGTACTGGTCTCAGCATTTGAGCGTTCAACTTGAGACTGCTTAAATGGCCTGGTTTTAAGAGACTGGGTGTTCAGTACTTCAGAAAATCAGTCCCCTTTAAGGTGACTCAAGATGAGCACCCAAAATTGAGGCACTAAGATTACTGGTCACTTTTTAAAATGTAGACCATTGTGAGTGTTCTGTGACAGGGTGTCATAGACAAAATAGCATGAATTGTGAATTTGCTCAAATATATAATTCACTTTAGGTGACTAATGAAGTATTCAATCTGAGCACTTGAATGTTGCCAGGAAGCGAACATGAATGGGTGGTGAATGCAGTTGAATCAAAATTTGCTTTTGTAATTGCATGAATATTCACGGGCAATTTTCCCCAGTAGTTTTCAGCTTTAGTACTTACTTGTACTGTGCTTTTCAACTGAGGATCTCTAAGCACCTGAAAAAGTTGGGTCCAATTGTTCTCAGTTTGAAGATGGGGGAAATTGAAGCACAAGGAGATCATGTGATTTTTCCCAAGGCTGTAGAAGACACTGGAAGAGCTCAGAATAGCGCCCAAAGTTTCTGAAGTTAATGGCGCTACATTGGCTTATATTGGTAAGGATCTGTAAAGATACCATGATCTTTGATGGGAGCAAGATGCACATGACGTTCCCTGCTCTGTATCTCCTTCACATCAAACTTAAATAGCACCATTTGCTAGCGTTCCCCATGTTTGAGGGAAATCAGCTCCTGGGGGAAGGACAGCTATCTTAAGCTAAAGCCAGGCAAGATAGAGGATTGCGGATGGGAAGAGGGAGACACATACAAGACCTTGACAATACCTTATCATCACCCAGAGGGTTCCACTCCCCCCCCCCATCGTATACCATACAAAGCCTAGGAGTTTTCTTAGACTACTTACTGATATTAGATACCCAAATTGCAGCAGCTATTGAAACTGCCACCTTCTACCTGCAGTTGGCAAGAAGATTGTGACCTATCTTGACAGGTCTAGACCTGGTGAGCCATGCATTTGTGACCTACAGGCTAGATTATTGCAACACACTGTAGCTGGAAATGAAAGTAGACATCTGAAAAGCTCTGGCGGGTGCAACATCTGCAGCAGTTTGCCTCTTGACCTGAGTAGGACAACATGAATACATCAGTCTGGTGCTCCTGTCACTGCTCTGGCTCCCCATCAAATACCAGGCTGTTAAAATTCCTGAACTTAACCTTCAAAGTGGTCAATGGGCTGGACCTAAGGTGACCAGACATTTATTTAGGCATTTGTCCAACATCCCGACTGATCTTTGGTCAGGACACAATTTGTCCTGATGTTTCATGGATACTCTTTTTTTTTTTTTTTTCCTTTGCTCCTCTCAGGGACAGTGCAACTCTCCAAACCAACTAGGGGACCAAGACAGAGTCTCGTTGTTGGCTGGCCTACAGCAGTGGAACTTCCTGTAATAAGAGCTGAGTGGCTTCCATTTCATTGCCTTTGTAAGCCACACTAGAATGGAGTGGTTCTTTGTCCCCCTCTAATGGCTGCTCTGTAAAAGTAGTTTGAATTTGCAACCACTGTCAATTAATGGAGTTAATCCTTTAGCTCAAGTGGGAGAGGCCCATGTTTTTACTACTGAAGTCTTGGTTTAAACCTACAGTCAGCCCAAGTTTGGTCAGTTGTGCGTCCGTCTCTTTGCCATAGCTTTCCCACAATAATAACCCGAGTTTGAGGCTCAGATGCCACAGTGATAACTGAAGTATAAATACATAACTAGACAAATATATTGGAAAGAATAGTGTAGCAGAAAAGCACTTGCCATCTTTCTGTAAGAGCTCACCTGACATTGACGGACATAGATGGAACCTGGGAGCAGGACTTATACCAGGGGCGGGCAAACTTTTTGGCCTCAGGGCTGCAGCGGATTTTGGAAATTGTATGGAAGGCCGGTTAGGAGAGGGGGATGTGGCCTGGCCCCTACCTCCTATCTGCCCTTCCAGGACTTCTGCCCCATCCAACCCTCCCTGTTCCCTGATGCGCTCACCCACCTCAGAACCCCTGCTCCATCCACACACCCCCACTCCTTGTCCCCGAACCCCCACCCCTGACTGCCCTCCGTCGCCCCATCCAATCCCTCCTCTCATTCCTGATGGCCCCTTCTCCTTGTCCCCTTACTTCCCTCAGAACCCCTGCCCCTGACTGCCCCCTGCTACCCCATCAACCACCCCCTCCTTCCTGACTGTCCACCCGGAACCCCTGCCCCCATTCAACCCCCTATTCCTCCCCGGACTACCCCGACCCCTATCCACACCCCGGCTGCCTGACAGCCCCCCCAAACTCCCCTGCCCTCTATTCAACCCCCCCTGCTCTGTGCCCCCTTACCGTGCTGCCTGGAGCACCAGTGGCTGGTGGCACTACAGCTGCACCGGCTGGCTAGAGCTGGGCCACGCCACCACCACCATGCAGCTCAGAGCACTGGGTCAGGCAGAGCTCTGCAGCTGTGCTGCCCCAGGAACTCACAGCCCCGACTCCCAGAGCATTGCACTGGCAGTGGAGCGAGTAAGCTGAGGCTGTGGGAAAGTGGGGGACAGCGGGGGGAGGGACCAGGGGCTAGCCTCCTGGGCCAGGAGCTCAGGGGCCGAGCAGGACGTCCGTGCAGGCTGGATGTGGCCCACGGGCCGTAGTTTGCCCACCTCTGACTTAGACTGCAAAAATGCCAGTCCACTTTTACCATGGCAGATGTGAATCCTCCATAACATTATCTGGAAAGTAGATTCCAAAGATCTGACTTGAGAACTCCCTGTGCACATCTCAGCTTTAGCTTCCAAACCACTTTATGGAAGGGGTGAAGTGGAGTCCAAAGAGCTGGCCTGACTGGGATTCAGAGAGGTTTTATTTGTTCTGTCAGTGGTGCATTTGGTGCTTCTGAAAGGTGTTGGATCAGTGGCCTTGGATATGGAAGCTCTTTGTTCACAGAATGGATAGTGTTACCAGTGCTCATTGATCTGCAAGTGTGCACCAACCCTGAAAGGGAGGGAAGCATCTGTAGGATCCCAGAGGATTTCAATCTCCATGCAACCCTTGGCTTCTTCAGTGCATCTACCAAAAAGGGAGCCAATTGTCATGGCGAGATTTTTTTTTTAAATCTGAAGACACTTCTCCCACTGATCCCTCTGTGCTCTTCATGCACAGACCTGGGGATCTTGATTTATCAAAAGAATCCCTCTCTCTTCTGTACAGCATATATGCTTGTAGGGAAGGGGAAACATTCCCCATTGCTGACGGTCAGGGCATCTAGTGAGGTCTGTCTCCTGGTAGCAGATATTGTCTAAGAGATTCTCAGAGCAGGTGAAAGGAATGCCAAGGTTGTACTGGAGAGCAGCAAGCAGAATTAACAGTGAAGGGAGGAATGGTACCATCTGTGCTCCGAATGCCCAGACAAACTGAGCACGCTGTTATGGTGCCCGCCTGTGTAGGGCAGATGGCATGCTTCTCCCTAGCCCCTGCTTAACAGAGTTCCTGTGTTCCCTGTCACAACCCTCAGTGTTTCTCTCAGTCACTAGTGAATGGCGTCAGTTTTACAGAGGCGCCCTCAGCCTCAGTGTGTAAGTGGACATCATTCCGCTGACATCAGTGGGCTTTCACCTCCTTAAGCCAGTGCTAAGTTTGACCGGCTGTCCTTCACCCGCCAGAGAGGGAGGGTTATGGGATATCACCCATGCTAGGAACAGGGGCTCTGTTCTTGCAGTGCAGTTTGGCCTGCAGGCTGGAATGTGCTGAGGGGTGTGCGTGCTATCCAGCCATTGTTTTAAGAATGGGGCAGCCAGGACGGTCTGATGCTCTCAGTGCGCCCAACACTTCCTAGGCTTGCAGGATCTGGGTACCCGCAGAGACAAAGAGATTCGGCCTTTCTTGGCTGGGTTTGTCCAGTCAGAGGTATTTGAAGGGGAAAATGGAAGGTCATAGAGAACTCCCCCCTCCATCTCCTCCACCTGAGGATTGGTCTACACTACAGATGTACGTCAGTATAACTACATCGCTCAGGGGAGTGGAAAATCCGCACTCCTGAATGGTGCCACCCTAACCCTCAGCATAGACAGTACTATGTCAACAGGAGGGCTTCTCCCATCAACACAGCTACCATCCCTTAGGAAGGTGGAGAACCTGTGCCAATGGGAGACGCTCTCCCGTTGGCATAGGAAACATCTTCAGTAAGCGCTACAGTGGCAGAGCTGCATCAGTGAAGCTGCACCACGACTGTATTGTATTTGTAGACAAGCCCTTGATATGCCAATGGGAGTTCAGCACCTGAGACCTCTAAGCTCCTTTGAAAAGCCCCCCCTCCATTTGGTTTGGAATGTCTCTAAATGGCTGTCAATCAGCGTTGCCTGCCCGGTTCTTACTCAGCTACAGCATTACCTTTACCCAGTGCTGTAAATTGGTTCTGAGCAATCCTTGATCTGTCAATTTTGCCCACCCACTTTCAGATGTCAGCAGCCTCCGCTGCTGCCCTGCTCGGTAATGTGTCTCTTTGAAATGAAATAATCCATTACACTGAGTTTAATTATTTTTCCCCCTCCTCCTAATGGACAAAAGCAATTAGCCCGTATTCGAGGTTCTCAATCTGACAAATTTTATCTTTGAAAATAGACCATTAGTGGACTGGGCCCAATCCTTGGACATACTGAACACCTGCCACACCCAGGAAGGCCCTCTCTCAGCATCAGCCCCTAAATTAGGTCTTCTCAAACAATGGTTTGATTGCAGTGGAAAGAGACCATCAGTGTAAACCCCTGGAGTGTCCTGCCTCATGCGCTGAGAGGGTGTGAGCTCACTGTGTCTAACAAAGCTGCAGAAAGGGAGATTGAGAAGGGGAAGTTTCCATTGGCTTCTCCAGGGACTGAGTCCTTGAAAACAGCTGTTTTCATTCCCAAACTGCCTCTCTGGCTGGGTTTCTTCTTGGATCCATTTCTTAGACTGTAAAGCCAGAGGAGAACACTGTGAAGGGTTAGGTTTGGCCGCCTGTATAACACAGTCCGTAGGACTTCCCAGAATTGACTCCTGTTTGAACTAGAACTTACCTATTAGAAAAAAAATCCCATCTTGATTTAAAGATTTGCAGTGATGGAGAATCTGCCACCGCCCCTGGTAAATTGTTCCCATGGCTAATTACCCTCAATGTTAAAAATCTGCATCTTAGTTCTAGTCGTAATTTGTCTACCTTCAACTTCTAGCCATTAGCTCCTGTTGCACCTTTCTCTGCTAAGTTGAAGAGCCCCCATTATTCAATGTCTGTTTCCCAGATAGGTACTTGGAGACCATGATCAAGTCACCCCTTAACCTTCTCCTTCTTAAGCTAAACAGACTGAGCCTCTTGAGACGCTCACTTCCATCCCTTTCACCATTGTCGCGCAGTTATGACAGCTCTCGCTAAGCAAGCGGCTCCTTCAGATAAAGAAGGCAAGGCCACTCACGCAGCCAAAGTGGGAGCTGCGAAGCATTTCAGAAGATGGCAGGGACAGGCAAGAGGGAAGAGAGACGGGGCCAGGTTCTCAGCTGGGGTAAACCAGCATTGTTCTATTGACTGTAGTGGTGCTGAAGTACACCAGCAAAGAATCTCACCCAAGATGTGTCTCCTGTATCTTTCGTGCAGTGGCAGGCCCACTATTGGCACTCAGTGAACGAAAACCAGAAAGAGACTTCCTAGCCAGCTCATCCACCTAGTGGGGGCCAGGACCTTGCAGAAACTGATACTCCTTCCCGCTCACCTGAGCTTTTCATCTGGAGGAGAGTGGGTCTTAAAACATCTACTTCCTGCAGCAGAAGCAGGGTAACCACTTGCGCTCACTTTCACAAGATAGTTGCAGCTCTGCTGGCTTTTTCCCTGCATGTTGGGCTTGCTGGCTGTTACGTGGCCCTAAAGATGAAGCTTTCCCCCCTGAGGTGGTATCAGACCATAACAATGTTGTAACAAAGTAATGAGCTCAAGCAGCAGAACAAACTGGGAATCGTGGTAGCCCAACCTTTGACCCAAATTAGCTTAGGCCCAGTCTACACTAAAAGTTAGCTCACCCAGCTACGTTGTTCAGGGCTGTGAAATGAAGCTGACCTAACCCCCAGTGTAGACAGAGCTGTCGCCTGTGTGGGAGCTGGGTGGAGAACCCCTCCCATCAGCATTGGTAGTGGCTACACTGAAGCAGCTGCAGTACTGTAGCATGTCAAATGTAGACAAGCCCTTAGTTTGTTGGGCATCTCTCTGTTTTGTGTCACTCAGAACTTGCTGGTGAGCAGAGATCAGGAGGAAATGAACGGATTGTTTTTACTGCCCTCTGCAGTGCTGCACACACACCTTGTTCCCAAATATTAAGCCAAGAGCTGTGAGCCTATTTGCTGATTGGCTGTTAAAGAGTCTTTCTTATCCCCGCTCCCATTCCTTTTCTCCTCTCTTTCCCTCTTTCTCCCATTTTCAGTCTCCTTTTCTCTCAATGCTCTCCTCCCTCCTCCTCTAGTGTAGGAGTAGAGAAGGTCTCATTTTAGTCTGACGTCTGCAGATGGAGGGGGAGAGCTGTTTGATGCGAACACCAGACTGGCAGGAAACTTAAACTTCCTGGAATGGAATTAAAAATACTTAAACAAGGGATTCTGGGAACTGTCAGAACTTTTTTTTCCCACAAAAAAATACCCACACAATGCTAAGTGTGTAATGGTTTTGCCTGGGTAATAAACTCCCTCAAAAGCAGACATACAATTCTTTTCGTTTCCTTTGAATGTTTTGGGGAGGAAGATGGCTGCTGGGATCTCAGAGGGGTGAGACACTTGTCTTGTAAAGGAACACAGCCATTTGTTCTTCATAATCATGCCTCTTTCATACTATAATTATAATGCTGCGGGGCCAGAAGGGGGCCGGGGTGCAGTATATGAAGTGAACTTCTTTGTGTCTTATTCTTCACGCATCATGGGCTTTTGTACCTGCTCAAGTATTGTGACCTACACTTACCTTAGCCATGTACTCGATGTGTGTGTTTGTATACATTCCACACACCAACATGTGTGTGCCTATGTATGTCTGGACACAATGCAGAATTCATACATTTCACACATGTGCATGCATTTCCTTCAAAGGAGTTATAGTGGAGATTAATTTGGCCCACTGTGGGTATGAGAGTGGGAGTCTACATAGGTGTATGTTGTATATGTAGGTTCATATCCTGAAAGTATTGTGTCTATGCAAGTGGCAACACAGAGTGTGTGTGCGTGCATGTGTCATCTTATGCTTATGACTAAACATGCATGTGTGGGTGTGTAAAGCAAATGCATCACTTTGTACAGTGTATGTAGTCATGTTAGCTTCCATGCATATGGTTCCTGTATTGATGTGTGTGTCATGCCCGCAGGCAGCATGTGTATGAGCCTGTGTATTTCAGTTCCATAGGTGTATTATTTGGCATATTTTCCCATGTTTCTATTTCTGCATCAACCTTTTGGTCCATACACACATGAGTGCATGTAGTGCTGCATGTTTGTTCATATTGGTATGCTGGTCATTCTGTATAGCAGCATACAAGAAGGGTGCATGTTTGCTTATGAATATGGTCACTGATGTGTGTACACAAGTATTTGAACCAGAATTGTCAGCATATGATCATGCATTTTGAGTGAATGTATGTATAGGTATATAGTTCTAGTTGCGTATTAGCTTATGTATATCTATATATGGTTATGGAAATGTATGTATGCAAGTTTGCACAGGGTGCATGGTGTGTATATATGTTTGTGTTTTCTCCTGCTTGTGTGCATACATATTGTTTGCATGTATGTCTTTGATCATGTGTGTGATTGCAGAAGATTGTATTTATGGATTTCTTTCATGTGTCTTCATACATTTGGGTAGGGTCTATGTCTGTGTTGCTGTCTGAATAATCTGGGGCGTGAGTGTGAAGCCTCAAGTGTGTGCGTGTTTTCTTTTGTGAAGGATGGGCATGGTGTATATATGTGCTAGTATGGTCACAAGTATGTCTGCGTATGTGTGCTTTTCTTTGTGTATGTCCAGCATGTGAGTGTGCAAAGCATACAGATGGGTTTGTTCCAGTATATGAGCATTAATGCTCATGTGCATAGATTTGTAGAGCTGTGTGTGTGCCTAAGTACCGTATGTCTTTGAATCTTCCAGGCTTGCCCATCCCGGAGGGGTTCATTTCTCACTGGGTTACTATGACAACAGTGTGAGACCCTGAATCCATACACAAAAGCTTTATTTGTACTGAATTGGAGGAGCATGCATTGCTGATCACTAAAGCAAAGCAGTTTCTACAGAGAGAGAGGTCTCCCTCCAAACCCTTTAGAAGTTCTCCCTCATGTTGATTAATCCTTTGACCCTCCGTTCAGGTGCATCAGGGATGGGAATGGGTGGAAATGGAGGAGCAGCTCCTGCATCAGGCACGGCTGCCGTGGAGCTGGGAGTTAACCCACCTGGTAGTTAGGTCTCTAGCCACAAATGCCTCCTGTTCTAGTGCCATCAAGGGGTTAACCAGTCAAGAGTAAACTAGAGAAACAAGAGAAACTCCATTTTCTCTAGCTGTCCCCTGCTGTGCCTAGGGATTGCAGTAGGTAAGATTCCCAGAGCATGGTGAGCCAGCAGCATGCAAGTACAATGGTGGTGGGTTAAGGAGGGAATCTCAGCTTTACTCTGTTTCCTGATATTTATAGGTGTATGCTGAAGTCCAAAGGGAATCCGCTTATAGATTTTTAGCTTCTGTGGTTTCCTTTTATGATAGTAACTATAGGAGACACCAGACCAGACCCAGTAGTTCAGCATCCTCTCTCTGGACACAGCCAAAGCTGGATGTTTCAGAGGAAGGTCTACCCCTCCCTGACACACACTCTCTCTCTCTCTGTTCCCAAGGTCAGAATTTTCAAAGGAACTCAGCACCCACAAACTGGGCCAGGTTTTCAAAACAGCTTAGTGTGTTGGGTGCTGAACTCTGGAAAACCTGGCCCAATTGTGCGGGTGCCTAAACAGGAGCTGAGCTCTGTTTGAAAATCTAGCCCTCGACATGCAACCTTATCCCACAGAGGGGAAATCTCCTCCTGCCTCTTGAGTGAGGAACTGCTGAAGCAGGAGGGCTGATCATTAGCAGTGCCCCAGAGGCATCCCTTACTTATGTGTCTCAGATCTTAATTTGAAACTTACTAATCTGTTTGTTTCTTCTTAAAGATAGTAGAGTATTAAGATAGGAAAGGTTACTCCTCTGTTTCCTTTCCCCACCTGCCCCTAACTGATCACTGTGCAGGGGCTCCTGCTGCCATACCTGATCAGATTTAGTTGAGCTTTGAGCATTATGATCATTGCACCAAATGACCCAGTGTGCTCTGTGCTGTACAAGTAAACCTGAGGAAAAGAAATGACTTCCCATGCAGCTGAGCCACCGTAGGGTCTGCCCAGATGTATAGCTGTGTATTTTTGGCTTAGAAAATGTCCCCCAATGCCCTGTGCTAGTGCACACATGATCAACAGCCTTCCCTCAAACAAGGAATGGGTGACTAAATAAGAACAAGAAATACGGCAACAGAGGTAGGATGATCCAGTGGTTGAGGCCCTGGACTGGGACTCAGGAGAGCTGGGTTCCCAGCTCTGCTACAGCCTTCCTAGGTGACCTGTTGAGGGGGGAGGGGACCCAGTCTCAGTGTTTGAGAGCTGTCTGGGAGCAGACGGGTTATGTGGATAGCCTCAAAGGATAAACCCTTGGGCACTTGATCCAGAGCAAACCCATGAACTGTCAGTGAGTCAAGCTGCACACCAAAGGGCCCTCTGCCCCTCCCCCTCAGAGCCCTGACCCCTGCTCTTCTGGCAGAAGGGGCCGGGAAGCCAGGCACTGTGAAGCTGCACACTTGAAATATCTGCCCGATCTGTTTTCCATGACTGAGAGATGGAGAGTCTCTTTGGCCGGGTGGGATCACAGCGCTCAGTCAGTGCCGTGCAGCAAGGGCGGAAAAATGTGTTCACCTGGGTGACGCTGGTCATTTATGATTCTCTGCCTCATTCCCGTGCTGGGCTGTCAGCTCTGTGGGAGGTGGAAGGGGGTTCCCCTCCTCTCATGTCTGCACCCCGACCTTCCCCAGCTTGCACAGATCCACAGAGCACATAGCAGAGCTGCAGTGTAATAAATTTTGTCTTAATAATGCATTCTATCCGCCCTCCCCCGCCAGCAACACTGCAGTGTGTGTAAAGAGGAGCTGTGCCTACTACAAGCCAGCTCAGATAGTGACTGAGTGGAGTTTTAAGCATCTCTCTGGGAGATGGGCCAAGTGAATATCAGCTCATGCAGCAGGAATTCTCTCACCTGGCTTCCTGAACCAAGCACTGCAGGGTCTGGCTCTATCTGCCCCAGACTGCCCACCCCCTGGAGTTGCCCAGTGTTGGCTCTTCACCCACTGTGCATGCCCCTTCTCGGGTCACATCTGCTATTTCTTTCCTCCCATCCAAGTGGAGGGATGCTAAGGAGTCTGCAGAGCATCTGCATGTCCCGCCCACTCGTGCCTTCCACACCTTTGAAAGGAGTCAGTGGTGCGGGGGAGACCTTGGTGAGCACTGGGAGGAGGGAGAGTTGAGTTAGTACCTGACCCATAACCTGCCCCTCTAGACCATGCACTGGTGTTGGGCAGGGCTGCCCCTGGTCAGGGATGCTGGAGAACAAAAGGATTTCATTGCACATTCATCAACTTCATTCCTCTCTCCCACACTGACCCCTTCTTACTTTTCCTACCGGTTCACCTCCCTCCATGCTCTGCACTGTAGATTTGCTCCATCTGGACCTTGGTCCCATCCATTGGTTCCCTTCATCCCAGTTATACTGATGCTTTGGCTCAGTAGATCTGTTCATCCCACCCATCTGCTCCAGCCAGCCTTCCTCTGTGTGCCTCAGTCCGAGGGCAGTGTTTGCATCTGCCTCAGCTATCCCCCTGGTTTCCCTGTGCCCTAGCTGGCCAGCTGTGTGAACACCCCTCCACCGTACTGGCTCTCCTCCCAGTCCTCCCAGGTATCCTTCTGTCCATCCCTTGAAGCCCGCTACCCCACATTGTGCCCTGAGAGCTATCCCCCTTCCTCAGTCCCAGCCATGCTGCCCCATGCCCACCCTTCTACCCCAACTAGGCCAACTTGCACAGCACTGGCCCAGCCCTGTCTCAACCCTGCCACTGACCTGCTGTGCTGTCCCCCCCACACACACACACCATGATCCTAGCTGTGCCACCCTGCACACACTGCCTCTCCAATGGTCCCAGCCATACCACCCTGCATGCACACACACACTCCCACCCACCCACCTCAGTGGTCCCACTCATACCACCCTTTGCTTGCACACAACACACCGTGGTTCCAACTGTGCCACTGTCATAAACAGACAGTTAAGGGTTAATGTCTCTTTTACCTGTAAAGGGTTAAGAAGCTCAGTAAACCTGGCTGACACCTGACCAGAGGACCAATAGGGGGACAAGATACTTTCAAATCTTGGTGGGGGAAGTCTTTTGTTTGTGCTCTTTGTTTTGGGGGTTCGTTCTTGGGACTAAGAGGGACCAGACGTCAATCCAGGCTCTCCAAATCTTTCTGAATCAGTCTCTCATGTTTCAAAATTGTAAGTAATAGCCAGGCAAGGCGTGTTAGTCTTATTTTTGTTTTCTCAACTTGTAAATGTTCCTTTTTTGCTGAGAGGATTTTAATTCTGTTCGCTGTAACTTTGAACCTAAGGCTAGAGGGGGTTCCTCTGGGCTACATGAATCTGATTACCCTGTAAAGTATTTTCCATCCTGATTTCACAGAGACGATTTTTACTTTTCTTTCTTTAATTAAAAGCTTTTTTTTAAGAACCTGATTGATTTTTCCTTGTTTTAAGATCCAAGGGGATTGGATCTGAACTCACCAGGGATTGATGGGGGGAAAGGAAGGGAGATGGTTAATTTCTCCTTGTTTTAAGATCCAAGGGATTTGGATCTGTGTTCACCAGGGAATTGGTGAAGTCCCTCAAGGCAACCCAGGGAGGGGAAAGTTTTGGGGGGACAGAGAGTGCTTCAGACACTGGAATTCTGGATGATGGCAGTGTACCAGATCTAAGCTAGTAATTAAACTTAGAAGTGTCCATGTAGGTCCCCACATCTGCACCCTAAAGTTCAGAGTGGGGAAGGAATCTTGACAGCCACTCTGCATGTGCACACACGCTCACACACACATACACACGCACACCCCATGGTCCCAGCCATGCCACCTTGCACACACACACTCTTGCCCTAGTCATGCTGCCCTGCTCTTTCTCTCTCTCACACACACACGTACACACCATGGTCCCAGCCATACCACCCTGCATGCACACATGCACACAAACATACACCATGGTACCAGCCGTGCCACCTTGCAAACACCCCCCCAGTGGTCCCAGCCATATCACCCTGCGTGTGTGTGTGTGTGCGCGCACATGCACACACATATCAATGGTCCCAACCATAACATCCTGCGCACATGCATACACACACCATGTTCCCAGCCATGCCATCTTGCACACACACACACCCTTACCCTAGCCATGCTGCCCTGCTCTCTCGCTCTCTCTCACACACACACCCTTATCCCAGCCATGCCACGGTTCTTCAATAAAACTAACATTGCCCTTC
Organism: Chelonoidis abingdonii; assembly: GCF_003597395.2. NCBI lineage: Eukaryota > Metazoa > Chordata > Testudines > Testudinidae > Chelonoidis > Chelonoidis abingdonii. Next base: position 56,874,090 of record NC_133775.1, on the reverse strand, counting down.
TGTGTCTACAGGGAATTTGCCAAAGAGCGAGAGCGGGTGGAGAACCGCAGAGCCTTCATGAAGCTGCGCCGCCAGCAGCAGATCGAACGGGAATTGAATGGCTATAGGGCCTGGATAGACAAAGCAGGTAAGGCTGGTGGCAGGCCTAGGGTCAGCGTTTGAATGTGAATGACGGGGTGACCCCACTGGCTCAGGGGAGGGAAGCTGCTGCGCTCACTCTGTAGTTCAGCAGATGCCTGCAAAGTCGGAGGCTGCCATCACTGATTAATGAATTAGCTCCGTATTGTACAGCTTGTGGGTCCATACGGTTCTCTGCCCCTCCCCCACACCCAGACTGTCTCTGCTGCACGCTTCCTCCACAAAATATTTCACCGGGGCAGAAAATGTTCTGCTGAGTCGCATGTGATTGAATTGCGTGCTGGAGGTCAGAGTGCATGAAAGGTGCCATGGTTGGGCTGCATTTCACCTTTGGTTACAAATATGTAAGTCCACTGCCATCCAAGGAGGTGAGGTGGATAGAAGTGAGGGGCAGGATTTGGCTAAGGTGTGTATTCCTTTGGTACACTGTGATACTGGGCATGCAAGCAAGGCAGGTCTAAATCCCAGGCAGAGTGGGTGGGACAATGTGTTTGGTAGCCTTACGAGCATTAGAGCTAACTTTAGTGGCCATTAACACAGCTGCCCAATGACACAGCTAAAAGATTTTTGCCCTTCTCCCATAAGGATGCCCTGAGGAAAACAGAAATTCAGATGTATCCTTCAGTACTAAGTAGTTTGGCCACAATTCTAGTGTTCCATACAACCTCCACCCACCAGTCCTGCAGGGAGCTCCCCCAGGGAGATCCCTGTGCCTGCACAGAGGTCACTGCAGAATGGCAGCCAGAGAGGTTATGCTGCTGTACGACCACCTTCGTAGTCATGCACAGCACACAGACAGGAGTCTGACAGGTTGCCGTCAGTATGCTAGCATTCCCCATCCTCAGGAACAAGCTGATCCTGGGAGCTGCTAAGCACAGGAGGAGCTCAGCACTAATACTTCCATGGGGCAGCTGTTTGTCCAGGTGTCATCAGTGACTGAGCTGACACATCTCCATGCACACAACCCTCTCGGCCTCAGATCATGAAGTCAGAGCTCTCAGGAAAACAGCCTCAGCAGGTGTGATGACCCAGCATAGCACTTAGCAGCTGTGTTGGAAAGGTGAACATACAAACCAGATTATCAAGCCCACATCCGGGGAGCATATTTTTAATATTGTGCGTGCAAAGAAGGGCCAATGATAGATCAGCATCTATATAGGGGGCAGAGTTAAGGCAGTTTGGTAACATCGCTGTGAACATTCATATGTTCAGAGATTTGAGTTTCTAGTTTAACTTTAACCCTGAATTTCCTGGGTTTCTAGTGTTTGTTTTTTGTGTTTTCTTTTAACTATCACATTACTGAAAAGTCGTATACAGGTCAAACCACCAGCATGCACTTCACTTCACTTTAACAAAGATTTGTGTGTGTACGTATGAGTTATATAGAGGTGCCAATTCCATATGTTAAATATTGAAGCCCTGTGTGGTTGGACTTCCCACCACACTGAGAAGCCTGGGTGGGGCTTTTCATTTTCTGAAGTTATCTGCTATGGTGGGGCCATAAATTAGAGTAGGTGAGGGTCAGTTAGTCACTTTCCAGCCAGTTTCACCCCTGCAGGGTTTTCTGATTAGATGCATGGTCCCTTTGATTAGAACTTTTTTGGTGAGAATAATTCCATCCCCAGCTCCCGACCTGTGACTGAATCTAAGAAAATGAAGCCTTTTTCTGCACAGCTCTAGATTTCCAAATAGTCATGATATAGACTTTGGATATCACACCTGTTTTCTAACTTGTCACCAGTTTGTCACTTGTGTCCTCATTTGTTACTGAAGAATTTAGCCAAAGGATTCTGTTTAGGGCATGGTGTGTAGGAAGGGGTTTTAAATAGGATTGGGGGAGTGGATTCAGATAAAATAAGAAAAGACTTGCACCTTCATTCAAAACTCATACCAACAATGTGTTGAGATTCACAGAAGTTTTATCAACTTCAAGGTGAGCCTAAGCCACAAAGTTCAGCTGTAGTTCTAGTTCCTGACTTCTCCAGTGTTCGGGAGAGTTTGGATCTAGGATTTTGGTTCATGCCTATGTGCTTCCTGGTTCTGGCTGGGACAGATGCAACAAGAAGTGTTGTTTCTATGGTGTGTTCTGCTCTGAGTGGAAGCAGGGCGTACTGGGAATCCTGCAAGGGAAAGTGGAGATTTCCAGGCATGTTTTGGAGACCCAAGAATTTCGGATAAAAAATCAGTTCTCATCAAACCTAATCTGAAATTTTTCAGAATTTTTGGTGAATTTAAAAGGTCCTATTTTGGGTCTGTTCCAGAGTGGAGTCTTGAACCTGTATCTCCCACAATCCAGGGAGTGCCCTAACCACTGGGCGAAAGGCTATAATGGAGGGGTGGTAGCATGACCATCACTTCCTCTTATAGCCAGTTTGTGACTAACCAAAACTATTTGTGTCAAAATTTATGAATAGTTTAAAGTCAACTGAAATTGCATTTTTCATCGAATAAATGAATAAACGTTTGTCTAAAAACATAGCCCAGCTCTGCTTATTACAGATCTTTGTTGGCCTTTAAGAGAGCTTACCTCTTGGAGGAGGCAGCAGGACAGTGGATTAGAAGTCATTTTTCTTTCCGGTTGGCTGACGTAGTGTTGTGTAGCTGACTCTTTCCACTGCTGTCAAATCGTGTCTGCTCATTCACAAGGTGCAGGAAGCCATGTTATGGCTCCCAGTCTCCACTGCATATTAGTACAGTTCTAATCAACACTCATGGCAGTGTAGCAGCATCTCCTGACTAATCGTGTGTTATCTCATGTTGGTGTCATATGGTGGAACTGTTCCACTTCACTGCATGGCTTTCTCATATAATGAATGTTGCCTTTCCTCCATTGTTTCACCTTCAAAACAAATTCAAAATGCTCTTGACAAACTGGAGAAATGGTCTGAAATAAACAGGATGAAATTCAATTGGGACAAATAAAAAATACTCTGCTTAGGGAAAAATAATCAGTTGCACAGATACAAAATGGGAAATGACTGCCTAGGAAGGAGTATTGCAGAAAAAGATCTGAGGGCTATGGTGGATCACAAACTAAATACAAGTTAACAGTGTAACACAGTTGCAAAAAAAGCAAATATCATTCTGGTTGTATTAGCAGGAGTGTGGTAAACAAGACACAGGAAGTAATTCTTCCGCTCTACTCAGCACTAATAAGGCCTCAGTAGTATTGTAGTATTGTATCCAGTTCTGGGCACCACATTTCAGGAAAGATGTGGACAAATTGGAGAAAGCCCAGAGGAGAGCAACAAAAAAATGATTAAAGGTCTAGAAAACATGACATATGAGGGAAACTTGAAAAAATTTGGTTCGTTTAGTTTGAGGAAGAGAAGACTATGGAGAGACATGGTAACAATCTTCAAGTACGTAGAAGGTGGTGCTAAAGAGTTGGTTAAAATAGTTCTACTTATCCACTGAGGCCAGGACAAGAAGCAATGGGCTTAAATTGCAGCAAGGGAGATTTAGGTTGGACATTAGGGAAAACTTCCTAAGTGTTATGGTGGTTAAGCACCGGCATAAATTGCCGAGGGAGGCTGTAGAATCTCCATCACTGAAGGTTTTTCAGAGCAGGTTAGACAAACACTAACGTCTCGTGTTAGATAATAATGAGTCCTGCCTCAGTGCAGGGGACTGGACTAGATGACCTATCAAGGTCCCTTCCACTCCTACATTTCTGTGATTCTGACGGGTTCTCTGTCTCTTTCTCCCTCACTGCCCTTCCTCCTCCCTCTGGCTGGGAGCACCAGATGTGAAGTTTGTGGGTGCTCTGAGCTTTCTTCTTTTCATTCCCTGGTATATCAGACACTTGGAGACAATTTACTAAACCATTTGTTTTTATGCAGAGGAAGTAATGCTGGCTGAAGAGAATAAAAATGCTGGGACATCAGCCTTGGAAGGTAAGGAAAACAATAAGCTAGCTAATGTAGCTGCATTCCCTTTTCTGCCTCCAGCTATAACCTCCAGTTTAACCCACTAGAGCAATGGGAACCAGATACATGATTTTGGGGAGTGCTGGGAACTGTTTCTGCTGGTTAACAGGAGGCCATCATGTTAGAGCAGTGGGGTTCGACAGCAGCCTCTCCTGGTCAGGGAGAGTGCAACATGCCAGAGAGAGTAGAACCAATCTGCAGCGTGTCTCTGTACAGAGCTCCTGACTTACTTTAGTGCTGGGAACTGAACGGCAGCCCCATTCAGTTACTGAGACCCCGGTTACCGGGTTAGCTGGGTACCAAATAACAGCCTGGATAGGAGTCAGTTGAACAGTCTGTGGGGAGCATTTAGATGCAGTCAGGAGCGACGCCAGGGTTTTTGGCACCCTAGGCGGGGGTCCTTCCACGCTCCCGGTTGGTGGCAATTCTGCGGTGGGGGGTCCTTCTGCGCTCCCAGTCTTCGGGGCACTTCAGCGGCAGGTCCCAGAGCGAGTGAAGGACCCGCCACAGAATTGCTGCTGAAGACCCGGAGTGCGGAAGGACCCCCAGCCGCCGAATTACCACCGAAGACCTGGAGCACGGAAGGACCCCCCGCCGCTGAATTGCTGCCAAGGGCTGCAAAATGCCGCCCCTCTAAATCCTGGTGCCCTAGGCGACTACCTAGGTCGCCTAAATGGAAGCGCCGGCCCTGGATGTAGTGGTAACTAGAGCTCCCCTCTTTTTCATTTCCAGTGCTCAGGAGAGCAACCATCAAAAGGAACCGGACAGAAGCAGTGAATCGTGACTCGAGTGATGAACATTGTGTCGATATCTCCTCCGTGGGTGAGTGGAGGCCAGTTCGTCAGCCTGTGTGATAGACTTGTTTCTTAGAGCCCAATGCTAAGTCAGTCCAGAGTCTCCTCCCCACAAGTCCTCTAATGATGTGGAGCATCTTGTAAAATCCTGAGGGGAGCAAAGCCAAAGTGGAGATGGGCTAAGACCTTATGTTTCTGTTCATTGTTAGCACAGAGAATGGAGCCCCCACACTGTTCCTGCTGCATTTCAGAGCTTGTATAGGAGCTGGCAGGTTAAGCCCATCCTGCCATAGTGGAGCCCTTAAGTGAGGAAATAATTCCTCTCATCCCCTGGTCAGAAGGGAGTTTGACCTGGTTAGGTCCTCTGCTGAGCAAAACCACCATGTTCCATTGTTCAATTCTGGCCTCTCCCCCTTAGGTACCCCTCTCGCTCGTGGCAGCATCAGGAGTGCTAAAGTGGATGGCGCCTCCTATTTCCGGCACAAGGAGCGACTTCTGCGCATCTCAGTTCGCCATATGGTGAAATCCCAAGTGTTTTATTGGACCGTCTTGAGCGTGGTGGCTCTCAACACTGCCTGTGTAGCCATTGTCCATCATAACCAGCCTCCATGGCTCACCCACCTCCTCTGTGAGTTCCAGGTCCCTCTCCTTGTTTGGGTGTGTTACAGTGACACAGGCTGTACAGAACACCAACCCCCCTGGCCACGGGTCAACCATCTGTGCAAGTAAGACATGGTTGCTTGGAGCCCCAGGGACTATCAGCATATGGCATGGTTTGCTGCCTTTCCAGGAGGACTGGAGAGGGCAGCAATTCACAGCCTGTTACAGGAAGATCTTTAGCTGTTGGCGGCACTGGGTATGATTCTCTTGTCACCTCAATGTAAATCAGGAGTGAACTCCATTGAGGTCAATGGGGTCAGACAGGCATGAACCTGGAGGGAGATCAGAATCATGCTTGCCATCCTGAATATTGTACACAGCCCATTTCCACTGATGCCCGCTGTCCTGCTCATCATCACTGAAATCATTTTCAGTTCTGCTTCCCTCCCAGCAGATAAACAAGAATGAGTTTGATTGGACTCATGTCATTCAAATCCAATACAGATTGCAAGGGAGGTGACTCTGTTTTGTATCAGGGTGAAGTGGGGACGTAATATAAGTTTACCCTGCTGTAGTAATGTAAGGAACAAAGACTAATTAACACCCTTCTGAGATAGGTCAAAGTGGAATCCTTTGTCCCAGCATAGAAATGCAGTCATCTTTGAATTGTTTAATAGAAACAATGACGCTGCACAAGAGATCTGGGCACAAATGAGAAGTGTATTGTAGCCAACTGAATCCAATGAGGACTGTAAGGAGACAGAATATAATTCCCAATTAGAGTTTGTCCAGGGCATCAGAGTTAAAAAAAAAAAAAATTGCCGTGGATCTGACGGCTATGAACTAACGGCCATGAATAATCAGAACCTCTGTTTTACATTTCATCCTACAGACAGCAACATAGTGCTCCTGGGGCATTGGTTCAGTGCTCACACGGTAGGATGAGTAACACCTACTGAATGTATACCACTCCGGCTACACCTTGAAAAACTCTGTCATAAGCATAAATCCCAATTCTGAACCTTAGCGTCCAAAATGTGGGTGCCTAGCATAAATCCTCTAAGCTTAATTACCAGCTCAGATCTGATAGCGCTGCCACCAGACAGGAATTACAGTGCCTGTCTCACTCTGGTCTCCCCAAACCTTCCCTGGGGAACCCCAAGACTACGATCCGAGTTCACAATAAAGGAATAACCACTCCCTTCCCTCTTTACCTCCCCCAGATTTTTCTGCTTCAGTTTGAAACACAAACAGAGAGATTAAGTGTCTCTCCCTCACCACAGGCATGCAGATTCAACCTATCAATCTGACACAAGAGATTCCCCTCCTCGTTCCTTAGCCTTAACCGAGAAAAAACTCAAACAGGTTTAAAAAAAAGTTATATAAAAAGAAAGAAAAGACATAAAAATGTTCTCTGTTCAAGGTTGACATATACAGGTCAATTGCTTAAAAGAAAAATGAATAAACCTATTCAAAAAGATATACAATTTAAACATTCCAGCAAACTAAACACATTAAATACAAAAACATATAAAAACTATTGTCTTTACCTTTTGTATCTACACTTGGAACAGAAGATTAAAAGCCTGGAGATAGACATCACTCTCATAGCGAAGCAACACAACAGACAAAGGACACACACCCAAAAATTCCCTCCCTGAGCTTTGAAAAATCCGGTTTCCTGATTGGTCCTCTAGTCAGGTGTGTGGTTCCCTTTGTTAACCCTTTACAGGTAAAAGAAACATTAACCCTTAGCTATCTGTTTATGACAGACTCCCATTCAAATACGAATTCAGCTCAAGTTTATGAAGCTGTCTGCTGAGATGTCAGCACAAGATGATATGGTATGGCAGTTGGTTCTAATGAGAGCCACCTTTTGGACAATATGGAAAACTGACTTGGCCACTAATGCTCCTGAAAGATCCTGTGACACTTTTCACAAGCGTACAGCTGATAACTGCATGTCCTGGCCAGACTCCAGCTGTGGAGTAATTACATCAGGGCTACGAAAGTTTCCCTGCAGTTTAATTTGGAGAAGTTCTTCATTTCTGACCCTAAAACTGTTGTGTAGTGTTTGTTGTGTGCTATTAAACCACAGCTGTGTTCCACTGCAGAAGTGACTTCACTTCAGTGAGTGCACCCATTCTTCTGTGACACTCTCCCTAATAACACACACCCTTTGGGGGTGCAATTATCTGTGATTCGTGAAGGCAAGCACCTTGATCCATTCTCTGTGTACCAGCTAATGATACACAAACTTCCTAGATCTCCAGAGAGAAGCAACCAATTCCACGTTCCTTCCCTACAGAGTCAGTGAAAAGGACCTTGATCCCCCTGTCTGCTTGCCCTGTCTCCTAGAATGTGCTGAGTGGATTAGTGGACTCTGTTTGGGGACCCTGCTTGTCTTTGCCCAAGATCCCATAAAATCTAGTATCAGCATAACACATTGATAAAGTCTGTCATGTCCCCCTGCAGTGGTTGGGCCACTGGAGGTTAATAACCTACAGCTGCAACCAGCTAATGGAGTTATTCCTTTAGATCAAGTGGTAGAGGTTCTCCTGGAGTGTTGAAGGTTTGTCTGCTGACACCCCATGCAGGGGTCACTGTATCAGCTCTTTACACTGTTTTCTAAGCACAGATAAGGAGAAGCAGATGCGTAGCAAATGCACCTGAATTTCCCTGTTTCAGACTATGCAGAGTTCCTGTTCCTTGGGCTTTTCCTCCTGGAGATGTCCTTAAAGATGTATGGAATGGGGCCGCGCCTTTACTTTCATTCCTCTTTCAACTGCTTTGACTGTGGGGTAAGCAGTGCATGAAACTAGAGCAAATGCTGTAGGCAGCAGAACAGTCTGCAGGTCTCTGGGGGGCAGGTTACAACATAACTTAAAGAGAGGAATGGGAATGGGACAGTCCTTCCAGAGAGCTGTGGGGAGGGGATGTGCCTAGTAGAAGGGATAGAAGGGCAAGCAACATAGTCTGTTACAGCATACTGAGATCCAAACTACTAGCTTCAGATTACATAGGGCTGGCCAGCACATGGAGTTGCACACCTGAGAGGGACTTCCTATGATTACTATGGTCCTTGACACTCTAAGCCCATATTACATACGCAGGCTCTGTTCTCATGTGTGTTTTTGATCCCCCAGGTCACAGTGGGAAGCATCTTCGAAGTGGTCTGGGCTATCTTCAGACCAGGAACCTCTTTTGGGATCAGCGTCTTACGAGCCCTCCGTCTTCTGAGAATATTTAAAATAACGAAGTAAGTAAAGAGGAACATGCGTCCCTGCCTATTGGCTCCCTACCCCTCAGCCCACCTGGCCCTTTCACTATCCCCTTCTGGCTCCTAGCTCTTGCCTGGCTGCCATCACGGATCCAGATTCCCCTTGTTCTGCACAGTCCTACTGCTACTGCTACAGTAATGTCTGCATTTTCCAGGTATTGGGCATCCCTGAGGAATTTGGTGGTCTCCCTGATGAGCTCCATGAAGTCAATAATCAGCTTGCTCTTCCTCCTTTTCCTCTTCATTGTTGTCTTCGCTCTGTTGGGAATGCAGCTGTTTGGAGGCAGGTAAGTGCATGAAAGGCCAGGGAAGATTGGAGCCCTTTTACTTACAGTGAATAATATCATCTCCCACCCTTTCAAGGAAAACACTGACCCACCAGCTCACACCAGTGTACCAATAATGTTCCTTTTTCTGAAAGACCTTAAATCAGGCTAGTTCAGGGCACGATGGGCATGATGTCTGTTCGGATTCCTGCACAAGTGCTCCAGGCTCCTTACCTGTCTCATGATAAAGGTGAAATGGGGACAGAGAAGAAGGGAAAGTCAAGGGAAGTGGTGAATGGATGGGGTAAGCTATTATAGGAGCATCAGAACTAAGAAGGCAGAAAACAGCGATGTGGTGCCACCTCTATATTCCACCTTGTGCATTTCCCTTTGGTTCGTTTTCAGATTTAATTTCATGGATGGGACTCCTTCTGCAAACTTCGACACCTTCCCTGCAGCCATCATGACAGTGTTTCAGGTAGGGGCCTGGTAAAAGTGAGGCAGCTGGATTTTTCTACCATAAAGTCAATACCCCCGGCTATCTGATTCTTATCCACCACCCGGGGTGGTTCATATTCTAACATTCTCTTTTCAACCAAAGATCTAGAAGCTGGATAAATGCCAAGTAATGCACATTGGAAAGCATAATCCCAACTAAACATATAAAATGATGGAGTCTAAATTAGCTGTTACCACTCAAGAAAGAGATCTTGGAGTCATTGTGGATAGTTCTCTGAAAACATCCACTCAATGTGCAGTGGCAGTCAAAAAAGCAACCAGAATGTTAGGAATAATTAAGAAAGAGAGAGATGATAAAACAGAAAATATCATAGTGCCTCTGTATAAATTCATGGTGTGCCCACACCTTGAATACTGCAGGCAGATGTGGTCTCCCCACCTCAAAAAAGATATATTGGAATTGAAAAAGGTTCAGAAAAGGGCAACAAACCGTATTAGGGGTATGGAATGGCTTCCGTATGAGGAAAGATTAATAAGATTGGGACTTTTCAGCTTGGAAAAGTATGACGGCTAAGGGGAGATATGATTAGGTCTTAAAATCATGATGGTGTAGAGAAAGTAGATAAGGAAGTGTTTTTACTACTTCTCGTAACACAAGAACTAGGGGTCATAAATGAAATTAATAGGCAGCAGATTAAAACAAATAAAGGAAAGTATTTCTTCACACAACGCACAGTCAACTGTGGAAACCCTGCCAGAGGCTATTGTGAAGGCCAAGACCATAAAAGGGTTCAAAAAAGAAACTAGATACATTATGCGAGAACTGGTCCATCAATGGCGTATTCGCCAGGATGGGAGGGATGGTGTCCCTAGCCTTTGTTGCAGAGGCTGGGAATGAGCAACAGGGTGGATCACTTGATGATTAAGCGTTCTGTTCATTCCCTCTGGGGCACCTGGCACTGGCCACTATCGGAAGACAGAATACTGGTCTAGATGGACCTTTGGTCTGACCCAGTAGGGCCATTCTTATGTTCTTATGTTCTTAAGCTTAAGGCTTGGTTCTCCATTCAGTTACAGTGTATCTCCATTCCCTTCAGTGAGTTACTCTGGCATAAAGGAATGGAGATCCATGCCCCTACATTAAATGAAAGCTGGTGTTCTGTTGCCACACACTGTAGATTCCAAAAATCTCTGGAAGACACCTAATTCCTAACCACAGAGAGGAGGATCCCTTCTCCCCATGTAACCCAGCTGTGGGGCAGGATTGTCCCTGAGATAGGATCTCCATACTTGGACCACCTCCTGCACACATTTGAAGATAGAAACTGGTGGGCTATATATAAAATAATAGCGTGGGTGATAGTGCCGCCTGTTTGTTTGTTCAGATCCTGACGGGCGAGGACTGGAATGAGGTGATGTACAACGGGATCCGCTCCCAGGGTGGAGTCCGGTCAGGCATGTGGTCCTCCATCTACTTCATCATCCTCACCTTGTTTGGAAACTGTATCCTCTTGGTTGCTATGTTTTAGTGAGAGCGCCTCTGTTCTGTCTCTCTGTGAGAAGATAACTCCTCCCATTGCTCATCAGAGACTCAGTGCTCTGTTCATATTGAGGGAGTGAGTGTCCCAAGTTCCTTTCCACATCTCACATGGCAGGGGTAGGAGCCTGGTCCTACAACTACCCCCCTCAGACATGGAGGAAAAAGTGTGTCCCTGACACTGCGCACTCCTGTCTCCCGCTGAGGGACCGTGCTATAGGTTGGCCATGGGACCCCTCCCCACCACCCTGGTTCAAATTCAGCCTCTTTCTGGTTCTGAAAAGTAGAGGGTTTATCCCTGAAGTGAAGTAGGGCCCCTCAGCTGCCTGGTCCCTTCAGTGGTGCTGGTTTCCTCTCTCTGAAGCCGGCATGTTCCTCTGTGGCAAGGGGGCTGGGGTTGTGTGTTCCCCCACTGGCTGCTGTAGAAGCTCAGGCCATTATCACATGACGTGTCAACTCTTAACGCCCCCAGACACCCTGCTGAATGTGTTTTTGGCCATCGCTGTGGACAACCTAGCCAATGCTCAGGAGCTGACAAAGGTAAGGGATGCTAATGCTCTCCCTCTTCCCCCACCACACCTTACTACCCAATGAGCCTCGTTCAGACTGTCCATATGGACCCCACACAGGGTCCATGCCATATGGCCCAGGAATCCACTTCTGAGTCCTTGTCATGGTCATCTGGGAAGCCCATTCTCTATTGTTTTTCTTCTTTGGTTTTAAATTTGTGAGTAAACATAGTGCTTATGGAACAGGAGGGCTATTAACACTGCACTGAGTCTGGCCTCTGTCTGCTCCTCAGCGCTAACCTTGCCCCACACCTGCTGTTCTAGCCCGGTTCCTCCTCCGAGCTCCGTCAATACATCTCTGTCACGCACTACTCTTCCAGCTTTGGGCGTCTCCTGGACAGAACTGAGCAGTAGTTTTGAAGAGTGTGATGGCTATGACCACCAAATCTCACTTCCACTTGGGACCTAAGCAGGATTTCAACCTGTGTTTCTGTTGGTGAAGGGCAAGAGTATCAAGACCCTGCATCACTGAGCTCCTGCCTTGAGAAAGATGGCATGGCTTGGTGGGCCAAGGTTGGAGATGAAAGCCTGATTTCTAATCCTGGTTCTACCACTGATTTAGGGCTTGTCTACATGGGGAAATTGACTGGAATAGCTATTCCACAATAGCTATTTCACTTCCAATTCCCACCCTACCTTAACTTAAAATAACTTGCAAGTGTAGACAAGCCCTTACCACTGGGCAAGTCATTTAGGTCCTGATTCAGGAAAGCATGTGCTAACGTCCATCCCTGTTCCAGAAAGCACTCACACACATGGGCTCATAGACTTTAAAGCGAGAAGGGACCATCATGATCATCTAGTCTGACCTCTCCACATCACAGGCCACAGAACCTCACCCATCCACTCCTGTAATAGACCCTTAACCTTGGGCTGAGTTACTGAAGTACTCAAATCCATGCTTAAACTAACGCATGTGCTTAAGTGCTTTTCTGAATCAGGGCTGTAATCTCTCCATCTCAGCTTAGCCTGTCTCGGACTCCCAAGGTGTGGTGTGAGGATTCATTAGCTAAGATTTGTCCAGCATTCTGAAACAATTTTAAAATCATCTCACCTATTACCGTCTGACACTGGTGCAGTTATCATTAGTTAACCATCGCAGCTTGAGACGATGCCAAACTAGACTTCAGTGCCCTGCTGGGAAGTCTTTGGGTTGTGATACCATCTGGATTGCCGTGTGTAGGTAAAAACAGCCAGGATCATTGTTACTCTTAGAATGGGTTGGTCCCCAAAGCATAGAGGCTCCATGCTGCCCATTTCCAGTGTGGTCTGTCTGTTCCTCACGCTCTCAGGACTCCGCGAGTAGCCTCCAGCACCAGTGTAAATCGGATTTGTTTGAGTCGAGTGAAATGGAGCAGAATAATCCACTATGTTGTCTACCTTTCCTTGGGGGAGACACACACAAATGTGTATCTTCCCATTGGGGAGCAGTGCTGGGAGGACTTCATTTCCTGGTTAGTGCAGATGGCACCTCAGAGGGAGGGGAAGGGTGACCATAGGGTGACTCATGCAGGGAGATTTCTGCCTCCACTCTCTACTGTCACTGCCTCACTAATTTCAGAGGGAGGAGATTGGTGCAGCCAGGGGCAGCTCTAGGGATTTGGCCGCCCCAAGCACGGCAGGCAGGCTGCCTCCGGTGGTTTGCCTGCAGAGAGTTCGCTGGCCCCGCAGCTTTGGCGGACCTCCCGCAGGCGTGCTCTTGGCCATCGCTGGCCTCCGCAGCTGCGGGATCAGCGGACCCTGCGCAGGCACGCCTGCGGGAGGTCCACCGAAGCCACGGGACCAGCAGACCCTCCACAGGCAAGCCACAGAAGGCAGTCTGCCTGCCGCCCTCGCGGCGTTGGCAGAGCGGCCCCCGCGGCTTGCTGCCTCAAGCACGTGCTTGATGTGCTTGGGACTGGAGCCGCCCCTGGGTGGAGCTCTAATGCTTTCAGAATGGTGTATGTGGCCAAAGTGGGGAGCGAAGCACCTGAGATACTGAAATCTAGGCTTTCCCATTCACCTCCATTTCCTCACATCCTTTATTCTGGGCAGCATCAATGAAGGAAAGGGTGTGCTGGGTTTTTACTGGGGCTGAATGGAAGTAAGGCCACAAATGGCATTTCCTGCTGCAGTAACTCAGCCAAGCTCATGAGGGTAATATGATCCCAAGTAGGGTCAGGAATGGACCCTGACCACCCTGTCAGACAGGCAGAGAAACACCTAAATGTCAGTGCTGCCCAGTACAGAGACTGTGGCCTTGGATCAGACCCGCTTTGGCTGGTAGTCCAGGCCTGGCCCATGCCTAGGCAGGGTTGGCTGCTGCTGCTGCTGGATTTCCTCTTTTAACGAGAACAGCTTCCCCCTGCCACTAGACCTGACGGTGTGGATACTGGCAGGGGCAGTAGCTGACTGGACAAGACTCAGGAAAGGAGAAAGAAGGGGAGTCAGAAGTTGGAGAGAGATACAGGGGTCATATGGGGCATTTTCAGATATAGATAAGCACCTGAATATCTAGTAATTTCTCCCAGCCCCAAACTTTTACAATCTCCTCAATAAAATCTTAGGGAAAGTCTGCTACAATTCACTGGGATACACAGAACTGCCCCAGGCTTATGCTGAGAATTGTCCCGGAAAATATTTGTTCAGATGTTAGCACCAATACGTGCCCCCCCGTGCACCACGCAGCTGCATACACGCCCTATACTGCACATGCACACATGCACTCCATGCGCTCCCCCCTGCACTCTGTGCCCCCCCCACGGCACTCACATGCACCCGTGCACACACTCTGCTCGTGTGAACACCCCCACACACATTATGTGCTTGTGCATGTATATATCGCTATATGCTTTGGGGGCAGGGTGAGCTCCCTTCTCCTCAGATCCTCCCCACATACTTTGGGGGCAGAGTGGCACCAGTCTTCACCACACCCCTATTGAATCAGGTGGTCTCCCAATTTCATCCTCATGCATACCCCTCTGCTCCCCCCCCATTGTCCCACTTGCTTGGTTTGGGGTCAGAGGATGCCCCATTCTGCCCCTCTCAGCTCCCATACTGGCAGTGCTTGGGTCTGTTAGGTTCAGGGAATGTCCCATTCTCCCCAGTGCAGCCGTTTCCCGTCACACGTCTTTTGGAGGGAAAGAGATACTGTACACTCCCCCCTCTTCTCTGCAGCAGTATCGAAGGTATCCTGGGTTCTGGTCTTTACATTCTGGTCATGATAAGTCAGGAGCACTAGGGGATTTTTCATCTACTTCCCGATAAACATCATATATTAGCAACTGCCAGAGTCAGAATGCTAGACTGAGTAGGTCCTGCTATGGCAAATACTATGTGATGGGGCACTGCTGTGGAGCCTAACCTGCTGAGAAACTCTAGAAAAATTGGGCATAACAAGGAAACCATGTCAGTTTTGGCTGGGTTTTGTGAAAATAAAAACCCCACCGGGCAATTCAGAAGGCTCATCTCAGCTCTGGTGGCTTCATCCCGAGCCTTTTCTTACTGGCTGCACCGGGCCTGGTTTGCAGCATCTTGCATCCAGCATAACCCTGCAAATCCCCTGCAACATCTGGATGGATATAAACTCCCTGGTGCTCCCTTGTAATGGACATTTTTGTTTAACATTTAGGATGAGCAGGAGGAAGAGGAGGCTTTTAACCAAAAGCATGCCCTGCAGAAAGCCAAGGAAGTCAGCCCGATGTCTGCTCCAAACATGCCCTCCATTGAGTGAGTCACCCTCTGCATGCACCGTGTCAGCAACCACTTCTGCCTGTCCCTGAGCTCTTATGGTGATAGCCACTCATGCCATGAAAGAAAGAGGGGACCCTGCAAGGGGTAGCACCAGTGCAAGGCATGTACATATGCATGCACATCTAGGGTACAGGTAACACAGGGGTATTGCTCTCATGCAGGGCAATGCACTGTTCATTGATGGTATTGAAGCAACACAATTGGATAAGACCAATAGAAAGGGGCCAGGTCTGCTGTTAATTACGGAGGATCGTGGCAGTTTCAAGGTGGTAGCTACATCAACAGACAGTGCTGGTTACTGATTGTGCTTACTGTCCTAAATATCCCAAGCTCAAGTCTTTATCCGAATGTGCTAAGAGTGTGGAGTCAGAGACCCACACCCTCTGCTAGAGGCCTGGACTGAGTCCTCTGATAAAGGAGAAGACCCCACAGTTATTCCTGGAGGAGGAAGGAGCCCTATTGGCTCCTCTGTAAGAGGAGTTCCCACTAGCAATTCCATTTTGGCAGGGGTGGGGGGGCAATCATCAGTGATTCCATTATGGGGCAAAAAAGGGGATTTAATGAGTGAGTCTCTAGATGAGAGGTGGTCAGAACAATGCCAACAGAACCATTTCCCATCAGAAAAAGCAGTTCCATAGAAATCTAAATGCTTTGGGAAATTGTGTCAATTTTGCTGAGATTTTGTTTCGGGGGAAAAAAAGCAAAAAAGATCTGCCAGTTTCGAAACGTCCCATTATGTCACTTTGGGAACAGAACATTTCCTTTTTTCACTTTGAAATGATTTTGAGTTTCAGACGTTTGTACTTGGTATTATATATTCTAAAATGAAGTCAAAATGGAATGTTTTGATTTTTTTCAAGACAAATGTTTTGATCCTAAAGGAAATCTTTTTAGAATTTTCCTTCCGTGGAGGATTTTGAAATTTTCAGGTTCCATTCCAATTCTAAACAAAGCCAAATGCTGAAATCTTTTGCAAAACAGAGTTGTCATCCTCTGGTCAGCTCTACTGTGAAGGTTCAGGGAAGCTCCTGACTTCATCTGTTTCTCCAGATAGTTTGGATGCTATCTGAACGTCTTAGGTTTGCAACATTGGGCTGAGATTGTCATGATAACAGGGTGCTTTGCTGGATTTCTGGCATGTCCTACTTCCAGTTGGGCCAGAGATGCTGTAAGACCTGCCCATTCCCTGGGAAAGGAAACTGCTGGTGTGACTCTTCTGTGGAGGTGGAAGAAGCTATATTGGGGGATGGGTTGGAAAGAGAACTCATAGTCTGACAGCTGTGATGGGCTCTCCAGAGCCATGCTGGATCTCAGTGTGTGGGAAGCTGGCCGCTGGATGTACTGTGAATGACAGACTTTAAGAAACGAAGGGATTTAGAAATGTAGCAGAAGGCTAGAAAATGGATGGATATAGGCAAATTGGAAGGAAGTGGTGATAGGTGGAATAAGTTTGATACTCAAAGGTTGTGTCTACACTAGACTTTTTCATCAAAGGATACCAAGCATTGCCAGTACAGTGTAATCCACTAGCGTGAACGATAGCCGGGGAACTCTAATTTGGCCAGAGTTCTAGACAGCTGCTTGTGCCTTGTCTACTCTAGCACATCCATGGTTGCTAGTGCTGGAGTACCGGTGGTAGGAATGGTGGGAATTAAAGTAGAGTGTAAACAAAGGTGAAGAGGAGAAGACCTAATACTAAAAGGATGTAGGGAAGAAGAGTGAAATTATGGAAGTACGTGTATCTGTGTGCAGGCATGTGTGGACAAGGTGGATTTGTATGTATGTGGGTGACTGGGTGACTAGCATGAAGTTAGGTTTGAGTGAATGGGAGTTGGATGCCTACCATATGGACAGGTTTGCATGAGTGTATACTGTGTGGATGAGTTTGCATGTACAGTGCACGGGTGCCGTCCATGCAGTTGGATTTGTGTGTGTGATGCATAGGTTCCTACCATGTGGGTTTGTGTGTAAGGTGCATCATGTGAGTGCCTATTGTGCATATGGGTTTGGGTATGTGCAGTGTGGTATGTCGGTGCCTAATGTGCAGGTGAGTTTGCAGGTTTGGCACATGGACATATTTGTGCTTTTGCCACTGTATGTAGGAATGGTCACATTAGCATGTACTTTTTATGTCTGCATTTGTTCTGGCATATAACTGCACATACATGCATTGGTATTTGCACATGTGAATATTAGTCATGAAGTCACCATGTGGGCACATATGCCTTTATTAATGTGTACTCTGAATATTTCTTTGCATGTCTGTACACCTTTGTTTGAGTTGTACAGAGAGGACTAGCATTCTTATCCCTGGTGATAAGTGTATAGTTACGCAGTTGTGTGCATGCAGTCATTTGCTTCCTTGGAGGTCCTGTGTGCATGTACTTTGTATGGGTACCAAGTTCTTGCTGGTGTGCAGTCTGTGAATATATCCTTGCCTATATTGTTTGTATACACAATATGTATGATTTGTATATGGGTTGGCAAAATGTGTACATTTTTGTACATATATTTGCATGTGTTTCATGCACATGTATTCTAGGTGGCATGTGTATGTATATGTGACTGAACACTACAGTAAGTGTATGGGCATGATTCTCCACAACCCTCTTTAGGAATCCTTTGTACTGTCAAAGCAGTCTAAAGGGCTCTTAGTGTAAATGAGAATCAGGTACTGTGTATTTAAGGCTCAGGGAGTGCATGTGTCTGTATCTATATAATGTTATATGCCCAACCCCTGTGAAATGCCTATGTCAGTGTGTGCCTATCTCTGTATAAATCTGTTTGCGTGTGTGTGGATGGATGAATTTGTTTGCAAAAGTAGTTTCTCCATGATCTCTACCTGTGTATGTAGAAGTTTGTGGGTGTGGTGCCCCCCTTTCCATTTGTACATATATACACACGCTGTGCAGTTACGTGTGCATGCATGCTAGTGATGGATGCCTGAAGTCACTTTATGCACACGTGTAGGAGTGCGTGTGTTTCTCTGCTTGTGACTGTCAGTGTGCAAGTCCATGCAGGGTTGAGTGGATTGAACCCATTCATTTTTCTTTCCCAGAAGGGACAGAAGGAGGAGACATCACATGTCGATGTGGGAGCCACGCAGCAGCCAACTGTATGTGTGCCATATGATTGTGTGTTGTGCGTGGCTATGTGCATATGTGGTTACATGTATTTTTGTGTGTGCTAAATTTAGGCCTCTACATAGCCTATTTTGGAGCCTATGTGTGCTCCTCTGGGCATATGATTTGTGTGTTCTCCTGCTTCTGCACATCTGTGAGTGTGTGTGTGTGGGTTTGTGCATGTCTAAACTAAGTATGCTCTCTTGTGCTACCATTTGCGTGTGTCTGTGTGTGTTTGTGTAGGTTAGCACTTCAGTGTGTGTGCAGATACTGTAGGTACCTGTGAGCTGGTGTCTGTTTATTTGCGTGTGCTGGCGTGTGTCTGCCCATGCATATGTTTGTGTCGTATGCGTGTGCTTGCTTGTATGTGCGTTTATTGGTGTGCGTCTGTGTGCCTGTGTAGGGGTGTCTGTCCTTTTGATGTCTGTTCGTGTGCACATTTGTTATATTTTAAAGGTTTTATTTGATCCCTTAAAATGCACCCATCAGCCCTCCCTCTGAGTGCGTCTATGAGAATGTACATGTACAAACCTCCTCCCCCAGAATTTAGCCCTCCCGTGCCAAGGCACTAAGCCAAGCAGGCAGATGAACATTACTGCCACCCTGTTGGCCAAGAGACTCTGGCTCTGTCAGACCCAGAGACAAGCAAGCATGAGAGGTGAGAGCCCTTCACTCAGAATGCCCTGCCTCCAGCCATTCAGATGGAAAGACTGTGAGTAAAAGCTGATCTCAGCTGGTGCAGTGGTGTCTGTGTGTATGTGCGGGGGCCCTCAGGGGTAAAATCCCCAACAATAGAGGGCATTGTAGATCAGTAAAATCGGACCCTTATTCACCTGGCAGGGAAGCGGCAGCTCGTGCAGATGTTGCAGAACAGGTGTAGCACACTCCCTATGGCTATAGCTCCCTGTACTGCTCAGTGAGCAGGCAGCTGGGTTCAACACTAGCTTTGAAGATAGCCTCAGGGAGGCCACATTGCAACAGTCCAAGCCGAAGGTGACAGATCTGGATCGCTGGGATGCAGTTCATGTCCAGGATAAAAGTTTGCCATTGTTTCAGCCAGAAGTGGATGGGATAAAATCGCACCATACTCCCAGTTTTGTAAGAGCTCCCTTTTCACAAGAGAGGCAGACTGTTTACTTGACGTCCATTACCCGACCACCCTACATCTTGGCTGGACTCTCATCCAAGCTCCTGTTACAGCTACACACCTAGTCAGCAAGGAGACTGTGCAGTCTGGGTCTGATGCCAAAGACCTCCATCTCTTCATCATTTGCATGTCGATGGCAATGGAGCCCAAACACACTCCCTCTCTCTCCCACTGGCTTTATGTCCACACTGAAGAGGAGGGGTGACAAAACTGAATCCTGTGCATGAGGGTAAGTGAGCAGTTGCCCAGCACTATCCTCTGGAAACTCTTCATCAGGGAAGAATGGAACCACCGAACCAGAGTTCTCAAGGTGATGAAGGCAAATCTAATTAGCAACCGTTGTTTAATTCCTGGCAGATGGAAACTGGAGATGTCGCTTTCCTTTCCCCTCCTGGTCTCTCCCTTCTTTTCCTTTCCTTTCCCTCCCATTCCTTTACTCTTTTTTGTTCTTTTGTCTTTTTTCCTATTCTCCCCTTATTTTTGGAAGAAAAAAAGTCTATTTTTTTTAAAGGGGTGGGGGAAAGATAGATCAGAAAGAATCAAAATGGACATCTGCCCGTCAGCCTTTGTTAGAGGCAGGCCAACTACCAGGAAGACTGCCAGTATCTCAGCCACGCAGTAGAAAGCTAGATTCAAGGGGGTCAAGGAAATCTGAGGTTTCCAAAGGACCCCACACCTACCTTGGAATGGCTTTCCCAGTGACCTTCCCCACCAGGGGAAGGTTAGAGACAGGCAACATTAAAAGAAGATTTTCTGAGCTAGATCATGAGAATATTCATTTGGAGTAGGTTGACATCCTGCCCTCCCTAAGGGAGGTGTTTATACTGTTATCCAATAGTAGGCCCAGAATTCCCAGGCTAGATTTTATCCGTCTCAAGGGGCGTTGGCTCAGTTAGAGCTCTCCTAGAAAAACAGGCTGAAATTCAGCCAGAGAAGATACTGCATTTGTCCTCTCCAGATGCTGCCCTGCTGCTGTGGAGGGAGTCTGTTTCAGTCCAGATCTGATCTACACTCCCTAGGAAGTAAATGAAGAAATCCTTGCAGCAAAAAAATACTTGACTCAGTCTGCCTTGGAATGAACAGCTCTTAAGAACGGCTATACTGGGTCAGACCAAAGGTCCATCTAGCCCCATGTCCTGTCTTCCAACAGTGGTCAATGGCAGGTGCCCCAGAGGTAATTAACAGAACCGATAATCATCAAGTGATCCATTCCCTGTCGCCCATTCCCAGCTTCTGGCAAACAGAGGCTAAGGACACCATCCCTACCCATCCTGGCTGATAGCCATTGTTGGACCTATCCTCCATGAATTTATCTAGTTCTTTTTTGAATCTGGGTAATGGGATGATGGCTCGTTCTGACATTTAATCCATCACAAGCCACTCAGATAACACTGTGGTTTGTGAGGAAGATCTATGGAAAGAAGATGTTTAATAGACAAACATAATCGTACTTTCTTATCAGATCATTGCTGGAGTGGGCCATTGGCTGCACAGTATTCTGCTTAGAGAAATCTGAAACCCAACCAAGTCCATCAGTCCAGTAAAAGAAATCCTCTGACCCAGTGGGAGTCATGGAGGGTTCTGACTTCAAACTGGAAGGAGCAATAATGAGAACATGACACAGAAGTTCATCCTGCTCACCTCCAGTTATCTGTGCAGAGCCAGAAGTCACTGGGGCCAGTCCGACAGTACTCATAGCAGCTCTGAGATCCCACAGGAGCCCCAAGTACAGGCCAGATTCTTATTTACATGAAGGCCCCTCAGCACCATTCTGACAGGCAAGAGAGGCCCTGACGTGGGTGTCAGTGTAAATGCCAGAGCGCTGATTATGGGGCCATAGTGTAATTCCAAAGCCTCAGTGACTCCAACACTGACCTAGACAAATACCCAGGCAGCAGGCATGGGAAATCTGCAATGGCAGCCTGTTCATTGTGATCTCAATTTCATTCTGTCCTCGGACATGTATGCCATTGAGGACATGTCTACACCAGCTCTTATGTCATCAAAGTGTAGGTTGCTCAGGGGTGTGAAAAAACCATCCTCCTGAGTGACAAAAATTTTGCCAGCACCATTGGTCGTGCACACAGAGCTATGTTGGTGGGAGAGCTTCTCCTGCTGACGTAGCTACCGCCGCTCGTTGGAGGTGTCAAGGGGAGAGCTCTTTCCCGGCGACATAGAGCAACTACACAATAGATCTTACAGTGGCACAGCTGCAGTAGTACAGCTGTGCCACTGTAAGGTCTCTTGGGTAGATGTAGCCTAAGATGAATCTATTTCTGAACTGGGCACCTCCTACCTCTGGATCAGATGCAAATAACATGACTTCACTATTGCCCTGACTTCTCTCAGCTCATCCCGAACTGGGGGAAATCTGGGTCAGTGCAGGGGCAGCTGAATCAGCCAGCCAGGTCTTGGTGATACACACAAAGCTGAGCACTTTGCTAGGAATTATCTGGGATAGCAATGATCTTATTATCTACCAACATCACCCTGAACAGCATGAACCAAACAGCACAGTCCCTGTCAGCGGATGCACTGCGTTCTCAAGATGAGACCAGCAGACTGCTAACAAACATTTGTGCATGTCTGCCCACGATTTTACGTGTAGCGGCCTCTGGATTTTGCATAGAGTAGCCCATGCATATGTGGCCATGTGCGTTTGTACATTAGGCGAATTGTATGTACTGATGTGTTTACCTCAGTAGATCTGCACTTGTAACATCCATATTTTTGCGTACATTGTTCCACACATACTGGCCCCATAGGTTCAAGTGTTCATGTAGTTGCGTGAGTGGGCTCTTGCACGCCCATGTTCCCTTGTGTCTGTAGGCGTATGGTCTTGTGGTTGCATATGTAGGTTCACACATGCTTGTGTGTATGGGCCTCCCCAGCTGTGGGATTCTGTCTTTTGATGTACAGAGCCTGTGTCTGCATGTGTGAGCTCTCCCATACATTGGGCCTGATTTCCCAGACCCCTGTGTCTTGTGTAGGTGTTGACACCAGTGCCGAGTGGGTGTAGAACACTCCCAAGTCAGAGTGGTAGCATTGCACGCCCGCTGCGCGGGAAGCGTCTGCCCGAGGAGCAGGGTGATGAGGGTCTCCGTATGGGTCCATCTGGGCCCAGGTGCATGCTGTATAGGGGTGGGTTCTTGGGTTTCTGACAGCACAGAGGTGGCCTGAACCCCTTTGTTTTCCTTTCCCAGGAGGGACAGGAGAAGGCGACATCACATGTCGGTCTGGGAGCAGCGTACCAGTCAGCTCCGCAGGCACATGCAGATGTCCAGCCAGGAGGGCCTCAACAAGGACGCCCCTCCCTTGATCAACCCTCACGCCAGCATATTCAGGAGGAAAATTCCTGGGGAAAATGTAACCCTGGAGAAGGGTGAAGAGGATCATGGAGGCAGTGCAGAGCACCCGCAGGCGGAATGCCTGGACCAACCCATCGCAGGCACCAACTCATGCCCAAGCACCAAAGAGGACCAGAAAAGCCCATCCCCTCGAGCCAAGAGAGACAGGGAACAATGGCATCAGAAATCATGCCATGGGAACTGTGATCTGACTGAGCAGGATGGGGGAGGGAGAGGAGGCGGAGGGGGAGGCGCAGGGATTGAAGACCGAGCACGGTTGAGGCAGAGCCAGAGGCGCAGCCGGCACCGGAGAGTGAGAACTGAGGGGAAGGAGCCATCTGGGGCCCTGGAGAGCAGGTCAGCCAGCCAAGAGGCCAGCCTGGAGGAAGCCAATCCCACGGAAGGAGAGCAGGCCAGAAATGAAGGGGGGAAGGAGGACACGAATCAGGAGGAGCCACTGGCAGGCGAGGAGCTGAACAGGTAAAGGGCACACCATCCCTGACGGCATGATCCGTGGCTCCTTGTGGAGAAATGGCAAGCCTGGCATCTGGGGGTGGGAGAGCAGTGTGGGTGGGCTAATCTCTTGATGGTTCTGCATCTCCAGGCATGAGCCCTTCCTTTCATCTGTCATCCAGCCTTGGGCAGCCTTTAGTCCATTTTTGCTTTGCTTCTCTTTCCCCAGCCAGTCTGTCCTGAGGAATCAGTCTGTCCCTTGATCCTAGTCAATAGCGCCCTCCCCAGGACAGGAAGCGGTGCTCAGAACAGTGCTCCAGACAGTGCCGTAGTAGTCAACCGAGGTGCAGTAGTAAACTTTCTGTAAGCCGTCATGTAGAATACCATCATCTACTGGCTTTTAAAAAAGGCACTGGTTTGGTCTGTAATCCTCATTTCTCCAGGGTCTGGGAAGTCTCCCCGTCTGCTCCCAAGGTGATAAAGCTCTGACCAGGTCTGTGTCTAGTTTCTGGCATAAGACAAATATTTTCAGATCGGGATCAGGGACAGCAAATCTCGTGGCTCCTAATTTAATTGGGAGCCTCCCCCCATCTCCCTAGAAGGTCCAACATGAAATGTAACATTTGTTTTATGGCTGCTATGCCAAATCCATTAAATTTAATCAAATACAACAGCCTATTCAGATGTTCCCACCTGTGCTCTCCAGGGCCTCTTGGATATCCCGCAGGGAGATCATTTCTCTCCCCATCCTCGAGACTGGAGATCAGCAAAGGCAGGAAAGGATCTGCTGGTCCCTCCCAGCCCCACAGCAGCTTGTTGTAATCCCAGCTGTTCTGGTCTTCTCTGCTGGCATGGGGTTTTAGGAACACAGGGCAGTCCTTGCCTTAGGAAAGAGGATTCTCCAGCAATAGGACGTTAAAGTACTTGGAGAGCAGCGGTGGATGAAAAACGCTATAGAATTTTTATTTTTGCCTTCATCAACTGGTGTCACTGTATCCAGAGGAACTTGCTGGGAAATGTTCAATGCACACAACAGACAAATCCAACAGCTGCCAAAAATATGAATATAAAAATAATATAATAGTCATTATTTCCAAAAGTGCCTCAGATCCCCCTTTACTGATGAAATACTGGGAAATCCATTTTAACCAGCCGTGCAGGAGACCAGTGAAAACTTGGTTGCTTAGCAGAGGCTGATCTTTAACCAAAGAATATTGCACAGAAAACTTTAGGAATATATTAAAAGGGTTGCTTAAGACAGGGGGTTGCTTTTTGGAGGTTGGGCACTGTAGCCAGCATTCACTATATTCCAACTGAAGGCTTTCTAACGTTGCAAGAACAGTCATTCCAAAAGCACACATGATTTCATTTCTCTGTCTCTTTCTCCCTGTTTTATCTTTACTTCCATTTCTCCCTCATTATTCTCTCCTTTCTGTCTTCTCCATTTCCTCCTCCTTTGTTCTCCCTACTCCCCTCTGTCATCTTCACTTCCTGTTGTCCCCTCTTCCCACCCCATCCCATCTGTCCTCTCTCCCCTTGCCTTCCTCCTTTCTTCCTGTAGAACCAATGAAATCCCAGCCGGTGATGCTGCCTTTGCTGGAGCTATGCAGGAAGTGAGCCCCCTCAAAGTCCCCCATGAGCTCAACGAGGAGAAGAACACTAGTTTGACAGAGCAGGACTGCAGCGGCCTGGACACCAGTGACCAAGCCCTGCTGGGCAGCTTGCAGATGGAGATGAGCAGAGCCGTCAGCAGGAGCGAACCTGAGCTGTCCTCCATCACGACCAACACAGAGAAAGCCACCGAGAGCACCACCATCATGATTGATGTCCAAGACTCCACTGTGGTACAGAGTGAGGACCTGTCTCTTTTGCTGTTCGCCTCTCTCTGATCTGCCTTCCTTCACAGTGGCCCCAGAGGGCTGCTGGGAACACTGTGGATTCCCCAGAGGATCCTCCAGCATTCATGCAGCCCCTGCACTGTCAACCATCCACCCCCACCCCATCATCCCTCAAACCCTGAATTCATAGCCAAGGCCCCATGTCCTGTGTGGCAAGTTGGACCTAAGTCCCAAAGGATGCTCTGGATAGGCTTAGATGACACTAGCTCCCCCACTGTTGCTACCACATGTGGAAAGCCAACGCCAGGGTTTTTCTGTGGCTGGATGGTTACTAGGCTGCCTCAAAGAATAATGGCACTTGCAGCTCTGATTCATCATGTTCACATCCATTGCTTCATGGTTAGGCCACGTCTTCACTGAGGATCTCAGCCATTAGTAGCCAGGGCCCAGTACAGGGGCACTAACGCACCTCCCTAGTGTAGACTGCCCAAAACACTTTAAACTGTCATTTGATCCAGGGCAGTTTATCCCTGCTTGAACCCTGCTCTCTCCCCACCCCACACACACAGTAGGAAACATACAGGGCAAGTCTCCCCCCCTCCCGCCCCGCATACACTCCACTGGGGCCTTGAGGGAAAACTGCAGAGAGCAGCCAGCCAGAGACTCCAGCCATCTGGGGCAGGGGCAGCCAAAGCAGAGACCTTCAGCCATTCCAGTCAAAAGACTCAAACCTGTTCTCACTCTTCCCCTGCCCTGCTGACCGGCTGTGTGCTCCCACCCTGCCTTCCTCGCCAAGTATGTCTGCGCTGGAGCTGGGAGGTGACTGCTCCTGCTCGAGGAGACGTATCTGCACTAGCACCCATTGAGTTAGTGAGCTAGAAGAGAAGCACAGCTGAGAGTGGCCTGAGTGGCGGGATGGGGCTAGTCAACCCAAGTACATAGTTAGTGTCTTGGACAGGATAATCTGTCCTGCTGGTTGGGCCACCACAGCTGCGCTTCTGTTTTTAGCGTGCTAGCTGGCTCAACGCTAGTGTAGGTGTGTCTTCTGGAGCATAGAAATACCCACATCTCGTCACCAGAGCTTCACTCCACACCTGCCCTTCATACCTTCTCCCCTGCTCCATCCCTCTCACCCCGTTCCCTTTTCTTGCCAGTTAGCCAATTCCCCTCCTAACGAAACACACCACCCCTAAAACAAAATTATGGAACTAACATGACACTTGCTACCATCCCATTGTTCACTCTGCTTATGTGGTAGAGCCCTTCTCCCACCCTGGGTCTGGTCTAGTTCAACTGCTAACTCTTCCTGGTGGGGCTGTCTACCACTCTGTGTTTGTACAGTGCCTAGCACAGGGCTGGGCAAACTACGGCCTATGGGCAGGATCCGGCCTGCCAACTGGTTTAATCCAGCCCTCAAGTTCCCACTGGGGAGAGCGGTCTGGGGCTTGCCCCGCTCCGGTGCACCACACACTGACCCTGCCCCAAACACTGCCCCTGCATTGCCCATTGGCCGCAGCCAATGGGAGCAGAAGGGGCGGTGCCTACAGATGGGGCAGCATGCAGAGCCACCTGGCCGTTTCTCTGTGTAGGAGCTGGAGAAGGGACATGCTGCTGCTTTCAGGAGCTGCTTGAGGTAAGTGCCGCCCAAAGCCTGCACCCCTAAGCCTCCAGCCGCGCTCCAACCCCCTGCCCCAGCCCTGATCCCTCTCCCATCCTCCAAACCCCTCAATCCCAGCCTGGAGCACCCTTCTGCACCCCAAACCCCCCTCATCCCGAGCCCCACCCCAGAGCCCACACCCCCAGTCGGAGCCCTCACCCCCCCATGCCCCAAACCCCTGCCTCACCCTCCGAACCCCTTGGTCCCAGCCCAGAGCATACTCCTGCATCTCAAACCACTCATCCGCAGCCCCACCCTAGAGCCCACATGCCCAGCTGGAGCCCTCCCCCTCTCTCCCATGGCCCAGTCCAGAGCCCTCTCCCACAGCCTGAACTCCTCATTTCTGGCCCCACCCCGGATCCCGCACACCCAGCCAGAGCCCCCAGTCCCAATTTTCTGAGCATTCATGGTCCGCCATACAATTTCTATTCCCAGATGTGGCCCTCGGGCCAAAAAGTTTGCCCACCCCTGACCTAGCACAATGGGGCCTTTGGCACTGCTGTACTAGACACAGCTAAGCAGACGAAAAACAGCACTGGAGTGAAACACGATTTTTCCTTTCTACGTGAGGGGTTTGCATTAGTACAGCTATCCTCGAGGTTGTAACTGGGGCAGATCCCCAGGATGGGGAAGGCCTTCTTTCCACTAACTACGGAAATGCAGGAGGAGTCTCTCAGCCATGCTTTGAGCCCACAGGAAAATTCCACCCGCAAGAGCTGTGCTAGAAAAAAAGCCAGGCCTGTGCCATAAGGGCGGAACAGCCTGATGCATATTGCTCAGGACAAACCCTCCAGCCCTCGGGCAGAACATAGCATCTCCCCTTTGGGCGTGTGCTGTGCTCAAATGTGTAACTCAGCCCCAGATTCTTCCCTTGACTCCTGCATGGTGTGGGTGTGTCTCACAGTCGTGGCTTGCTGTACAGGGGTTGTTAGTTGCCCACTTTCTCTTGTGCTGTGCCTTGTCTTTTTTTCCCTCTCCATTTCTCCTTCCTACTGTCTCTTTCAGTCTCTTCTCTCTTTCCCATCCATCTTCACTCATATGACTTCTTTCTCCTTTTCTCTCCTTCCCTCTTTCTCATCTCCATCCTGTCTCCTTCTCCCTACTCCCTCATTCCCTGTCTCCTTCCCTATTGCCAAGGCCTATGCGAAACACTACATTAAACTTTATGTACAATGAACCCATCCCACTCTGATTGCCTGTCAATCAAACCCTAAAAACGAGAGGAACATTTCCCCTCACCTTCAAGGTGAGAGATTTTAAATTGGGTTATTAATTAAACATCACCACAAAAATGTGCCTCGTTAGAGCCCCTTGTCTCTGTCTCTGCTTGACAGTCTGTGTCTGTCCTTTCCTTTTCATGTGTCGCTAACAGAAGAACTTGCATGTGGGAATGTAAAACAGCAATCTTGCTGTTCACCATCCCTCTTGCTGTGGAGAAATGACATTCTTAGGTGGCTGAGTAATGTGCATCATTCTTTTTATTGTTGCACTCACAAGGCAGCAGCCAGAGCAATGACTGAGGAGCATGAAGTTTTACAGCAGCCTCGGTGTGCAATACTCTCTTGAAAGTGCTTGTGCAAGGGAGCTAATTTTGGGAATAACAGTTTATTCCAGGCAGGGAAGCCATCAACCAGTTGCCAGTCCCTTGTGGATAACCCACCACTAGGCTCTTCGGTCAAAGCTCATAGTAGCTGTTGATATGGTCAGCCCATGTCCTAGGAAAATGTCCTGTACTTTCATCTAGGGTAAATGTGTCATGCAGCTGTTAGTCTGCTGGGTCAGTAAAAGGATTGATTTCTTTGCAGTTAGCAACAAGACGGATGGAGAAGCCAGCCCCTTAAACGAGGCAGAGACAAAAGAGGATGAGGGAAAAGAGAAGAAGAAACGGAAGAAGGAGAAAAGCTCAGAGACGGGCAAAGCAATGGTGCCTCATAGCTCCATGTTTATCTTCAGCACGACAAACCCGTGAGATATTCTTTGGTCTTTTTACTGGAATAGCTGAGCCCTGGAGAAGAGAAGGATCTGATGGGGCAGGGCCTTGTAGGTTTTTACCACCAGCCAGTTGGGTCTCTGGAGGAGCTGGGGAAGCCTGAGCCAGCATCAGGGCCTCCTACTTGCACCCCACCAACTTCTTGTATTTGCTGCTGCTTCCTCAGTTCCGGGGGGGGCAGGAGCAATTCTGGCCCAGGCTTTCCCACCCACCTGCTCAGCTACCGCAGCACCCCAGATGTCCAGCTGGCTTCAGCAACACAACAGGGCTGGGAGATGCATGAGCAGCCTGATGCTTGCTACCTCTGAAGCCATATAGGGGTAGAGCTCAGCCCCTGCAGGTGCATGGACTCCTTGTGACTCCAGCTGCCCAGCTCCTACAATGTCTGGCTCCATTCCATTCGTTCGCCATTCAGCTCCCTTGGGCATGTGCATTGTGAGCTTTAATTACATTTTCATTGACTGTTTCCACCCCCCCACAAGATCTCTGCCTGATTCAATGCACAGGGGGACAAATTAAGGTTGCAAAGGCAACCACAAAATTGGCATTTCCTAATTCTGAGTGCAACCGAACCAGCAACCGTTTAATGCAGTTTTTTTGTGTGTAGCCTTGTCTAAGGCCTGGGTAATGTAGACACACAGCTAGTGATTGCTCTGAACTGTATCTCCTGCAGAGTGCGGAGAGCCTGCCATTACATTGTGAACCTGCGCTACTTCGAGATGTGCATCCTCCTGGTGATTGCCGCGAGCAGCATTGCCCTGGCAGCAGAGGACCCTGTCCTGACCAACTCTGACAGGAATAAAGTAATTGCACACTTTCTTACTGATCTCCCCACTTCCTCCTGCTCAGTACATCAGATGTGCATAGACCAAAGTGGGAAGAGGAGGAAGAACAATTGTACTTGCTAACTTATCTTGCTCCTTTGCAGACTGGTAGCAGATGGCATGCTGGGATATATTCCCCAGCATCTTCTTTGCTACTGCATGTACCTATCCACATGACACCCTCGATCCTGCCTCAGCGTGAAGTACAGAACTTCAAACCCTCAGAGCAACAAGATGCTCATGTATCATTTCCAAACACTGGCATTCTTTAGTGTGCGGTTAGCGAGAGGGAGATCTGAAGTCTAGGAATGTGTGGCGGGGGGGGGGGGCCCAGAGTCAGCTGGGAGGGAAAGATACATCTGGGTACCAAGGATCAGAAAGGGCATGTGTTTGATGGGAGAGGATATGGTCAGGCCAGAGAAGGAAATAGGGTGGTTGAGGCAGGCTGGTGGTACTTGTCCAATGTGATGGACAGATGAACTGAGACTGCCCAAGAGGTGAGGTTTTATATAGCGAGATAACTAACGTGTGATCGTTATCCCACCATGAAATCCTGGGGGAGACAAAGCACCTGTAGTTTTCCCCATGACATAGCAAGGTAAGGTTGGTGTTATACCTTTGCCTGTAACTGACCTCGCCTAGTGTATCTGTAGGTCACTCCAGTAGGAAGCACAGCAAGATAGCTAGTGCACATGACTTTCCTGCAGTAAACTGCACCTTTTCTTAGCAGTGAAGACATAGCCGGAGTTGGGCTGGGGGATGTCAAGATTAAAGGAAAGGAGACTGAATGAGGGGGCATGCAGCGAGATGGTCACAGGAACAGCATGAGCAGAAGCCGGTGGTTTGACAGGGCTCACAAGAAAGAGAGGGAGCAGGACAGATGGCCATTGCTGTGATGCGGGTCTCATCTTATCACATCACATCACTCAGCAGGAGTGAGGCTAGAAAAAGGTTTTGTGTTGATTTGTCCAAGGAAAATTGAATGGGGGCTTAGCTGTCGAATGAGAAATCACAGTTTGTTCCAGTGTTATTGAAGCTTACTTGGTCGCAATGTAATGGGTATGTTACATCCGTCAGTCACTGGAGGACAAGCTGTCGATCAGATCTCACCTGCACTTAAGCAGCCTGGATGCATTGACAAACTGAGCAGAGGATGAAAGCGCAAACCAGCCTCAGTTACTTTGTAAGCCACTTAGAATGGCCATCATGCCTGGAGGGGCCCTTCTAGGAGAGCCTCCCTGAAACCAGCCATTTGTGCTGCATGGGGCAGAACCAGAGTTGGAATTTATCAAGCTGGGATGGCAAATCCTTACTTGTTGGTGACACAGACTGGACAAGTAAATTGAATCAGGAAGCTGGCATTAGCAAGTCTCAGCTCAGGTGGGCCTGTCAGTCACTGTCCCCAGGATACCATGTCACAGTAGTCAAATCGTCCCCTTTCTACTGATGTTCATGCAGGCAGAAATTCATCTCTGTGCAGAGTGGCAGCCTAAAGGCTGTGCAGGATCTATGTCGTCTTTGGGGGGCCTCAGTTGGATGTAAGAGGTTGCATGTCTGGCGCTGGCCCAGCACAGGAGTGAATTTCACCCCCAGCTAGCAGAGTGGCAGGGGATGCTGCCCCTTTAACAGAAGAAGAGACAGTCTGCAGAAGACTCCATGGCAGAGAGGAGGAAGGAGTCTGAAGTCAATGCAGCATTAGGAGCAGCAGGGAGTGATGGAGTGGGCAGCGAGGGAAGATTAATGGGAGGCAGAGTGAAGTAGGGGAGCAGAGCAGGGCCAGAAGGGAATGGGAAGGATGAGCGTGCCTCCAGTTATTTCTCACTGCGCTGCATGGACATGGAGGATTTGAATTCCTGTCGCACTGATCTGAGTTAAAAATCAAACCAGCGTTCACTACTGCACAGGCCGCTGGAAATCCTCTTCAGCTGCCCCCAGCACTGAATGATTTCTAGACCCAATGACCGTGATTGGTTAGCTTTGTTAAGGTACATTAGTGGGGGGAGGCAACAATGCTAGTGGAACAGAGGGCTTTACCTAAGCAGGGATGGGAATTGGGCATCCCAGCCAGAAGTCTCTGCAGAGAGGCCTTCAGCTCCTCCTGGCTGAGACACAAAGGTACCCAAGATTTTATAGCATAGGTAGCGGCTTGATGAATGGACAGGAAGTTTTCGTGGGATACCTGGATTAAGTTTCTGGCTGTGCTTGGGTAATAGGTTCTTTCCTAGCTTGGCTCCAGGACAAGAATGTAGGCCCTGCTTTTGATCTTCAGTGGTGGAGAAGTTAGTGTGGGTCCATAGGAGGGTTCACGAGTGAGCCTCCCAGCGTGCAGCCCCAGGCGCGTGAACACTGTACAGCTGCCAGCTGAGGGGGTGTTCGTCCCAAACACCCACTGTCTCTGCTCTGTCTTCGCAGGTCCTGAGGTATTTTGACTACGTTTTCACGGGTGTCTTCACCTTTGAAATGATTATAAAGGTAAGAGAATCATTCGGAGGAGCTCCCAAAAGCCAGCATAGTGTGCTGGAGAGGGGAGTGGGAGGACGGGTGTGTATTGCTTTCCCAACAGGGTCCCCTTAAATTATAGCTGTTTCCTTAGTGCTGCCACCTGCTGGCAAGTGGAGAGGCTGCCAGGGCGGTCCCACGGGCCGCTGCTCTACCTGTACAAAATTCTGCACAACATATTTGGTCAGAAGAAAGTAAATGAGAGTGGCTGTCACTTTAACCCCTAGAGCCGCCTAGATCCATTGCTATGCCTTGCCCTATCACTGCCTGGTGTGCTGAACTGCAGGCTGTGCAGCACCTTTGAAGGTGAGGGTACTCCAGGCAGTGGAGCTTAGCCCTGAACTATCTCTCCCTTAGTGCCAAGTGAGCCTGGGAAGGTCAGGTGGAATGGGGGAAGGGGTGGCGGGGGAGGGCGGCTGTTGGCACAATCTCAATTTACTGTGACTTCCTTGTGGGTGGAAATTGTCTGAGCATTGCTGTGAGCAGAATGTGAAATCAGAGCTTGGGGTTAGTTCTGTCTCAAATTTGGATTTAAAAAAACCCTTTATGGAACCTCCTGCAAATCCTGACCTGACTGGATCCCAACAAGACAAAGGCAGCAGAGTCCAAGGGCTGGTCAACCACGATGCTCCCTGAAATCAGTGGGGCCAGTGGGGCACTCAGCAACCCTGCAGATCAGCCCCCCTGTGGGCTGGTTTTTACTTGATGATGCTACATGAGGTGTTTACTGCCTGTGTTTTCATCCCTTCCCTGTAGATGATAGACCAGGGCTTGATCCTGCAGGACGGCTCTTACTTCCGAGACCTCTGGAACATCTTGGATTTCATCGTGGTAGTTGGGGCACTGGTGGCTTTTGCCTTGGCGTAAGTGGCTGTCTCCCATTTTATCCTGCTTTCTCAGGGTAGTGTGTCGAGCCGCTGTTGGCAGGGCGAGCTTAGGATGGCAGTGAGAACTAGCTGAGTTTCTCTTGTGAATCCATTCCTTCTTCGATCTCCTTCACTTTCTGAATACCTCCCATTCCTTTGGCAGTCCACAGTCACACTCCAGAGACAGAGTCCTTCCAGGTTGGCCCAGCCTCCCAGCAACGCAGCTGCTGACTTCTCCCTGTCAGCATTGGTGGGGACATCAGCCAGGGACATCAGACACTGACATGAAGAAAGGAGGAGATGGGGAGGGGAAGAGGGAAGGACAGCAGGTGTGGCAGAGATGGAGTTAGGCACCTGCTAATTATACCTAGGGTAGACAGAGGTGACACAAGTACAGTGTGAGGCAGAGCTGGTACTGGCAAACAAACACTTATTCCCATGCAGTGATGACATCCACGGGCCAGTTCCCATCACACACCTCCTGGTGGAGGGGGGGCATTTCCCTCAGGAAATGCTACAGGCCTGTACTCCTCATTAAAGATAGCAGCACAACTGGCTGTTTTAACCTTTTTGTCTTCTGTGCCACCAGTTGTATTATCAGGGACATCCTGGGAGCAGTACGTTAGCCAGCAGAGACAGGCCAGTCCCAAGGGGCAGAAAATTCTGCAGTTCCTTAGCTTCACCTTGATCGACATTCTCCATTTTAAGGCGCAGGCTTGTGGCATGCAGTTTCTCAATCTCAGAGAGGTATGGCGTGAGGACTGGCTTGCCATTTAAAAGCCATTCAGAGCAAGAGAGATACTTTGCACTTAGCACACAGGATGGGTGGGGAAGAACCTGACATGCTGACCTTCCTGAATGCTCAGAAGCCAAGTGGTTTCAACCTAGACTGCTACCAAGGCAATGGCACTACAACATCAGGATGGCACTGCCCTGCTTACTCTGTGCGTTGTGATGGAGACAGAGAAAAGGAGCATACCTGCTCCTCACACTGACCTCATCAGGTCCTCACCCAAGTCAGAGAGGCTCTGCCTTTTTTCCTTCTGTTTCCAAGGGAGATATTTGGGGTTAGAATTAATTTCTGCCCGTTTGCCCAGTACCCTCCGTCCCATTGAGTGAGGACATGACCAGGGGTGAAAGTAAAACTGAAAACTTACTGGCTCCTCCCACCCCTGCCGCCACCCTGGAAGGGGCAGGGCCTCGGTTGAAGGGGCGGGGCTGGGGGGGACAAAAGGGGCAGAGACAATAAAGTGCTGCCATGACAGCACTTTAAGCAGGGTCTTTGCCTTGCAGCGCTTTAACGTCGCTGCCCCTTTTGCACTCCTCCATCGCCATCCCTGCCACTGGGGACCCGGCAGGGGGCACAAAAGCAGCAGCAACATTAAAGTGCTGCCACGGCAGCGTTTTAAAGTAAGGCAGCAGGGGCTGGTACTGGCAGCCACTTTTTACCGGTACGCCGTACCAGCCTGTACCGCCTTACTTTCATCCCTGGACATATGGTGTCAGCTCAGCGAGGGGCTAGTCTGTACTTCCATGGGAAGGATGGTGGCGGAAATCTAGGGGCTCTAAGTCCATGGTGATGGCCACAGTATAAGAACCTGAATAGAATTTCAGAGAAGGACATCTTGAGGGCCAGTGATCCTGCTGAGCGGTGTCTGCTCAGTGCTCGGGTACCTCCTGAGAAGGGAAGGAGCGGAGAGCAGGGCCCTGTGTGCCAGCATGCTGTGAGTTTGTCATATTGTTGTTCTTTCTTTGTGCCTTTGAAACGTGCGCTCGTGGCTTTAGTGCTGGTGGAAGGGGAGGGACTGACAGTCGTGGAGAGCGAAGCCCTCTGTTTGTCCACAGCTCAGGTACTGTGCAGGGGGCCTCAGGAGTCCTGAGGTCACTCGATGGATTATGGGCCATAATCCATCACTCCCCTTTCTGTGTGTCACTTTTCCCATTCCCCCTGGCACATATACCTGCTCATTCTTGCTCCCTCTCTCTTTCACTGGCTCATGCACTTGCTCTCTCTCTCTCTCACACACTCTCTGGTCCTTTCAGTCACAGCTCTCTTCACGAAGAGCCCTGGAGAATTCAGCTGGCTCTGCATCTCGCCAGGTTAGCTCATTCACTGGGGACCCAACCAGAAAGTGAAGCGGGGGAATGAGGTCAGCCCTCTAGGACCTACCTGGTGCCATATCTTGAGGATTGAGCCAGGCTGCCAGGTGACTGAGCAGGTACTCTGCTAGGTGGGGATATAACTGACTCCTTGGATAGTCTTCGGGTGATTTAGAGTCAGCTGTGCCACAGGAGCTGTCTAGCAGCTCTACCAGCTGGGTAGAAAATACAGGTCTTCCTGCCTCCTGTCTGGGTTCTCTCTCTCATGGAGATTGAACTCATCCCCATTTGAGCTACTGTTCTGGCTGTGGCTCTGCCCGTATGAACAGCTGCTTGTACTGGGGATACCAGCAATTAAGGATAGGCTGCGCAGCTCAAGGGATAGGTAGTAGGGTAATGGAGCCTTTCACGTCTCGGTCACCATTCAGATCCAGCCCAGCTAGTAGTTACTGGAAGTTCTTACCATCTGCTGGCTGTTGGTGGCTTCTCAGTCCGTTTCCCAGTGGACAAGTGTCTGCATCACAAAAACCACCACCACAATTAGCACTAACCAACCTCCTATTTTTCAGCCTCAACAGAAGGGACAAAGATTGATTGAATGGCACCTGGTGACTAAACTGCTCTCACCCACATTGGTGGTCCTTCTTGGTCAGTGTTGGGACCCATCCACAGGGCAATGTGGGGGAGCTTGCATTGTCACTGCGTAGGCTGTGCCTGTTCTGTGGCTAAACAGAACTTCAGTCTGCAGAGCTGTCAGCCTGACACTGTCACCACCACATCCCCTCCCTCCCACCAACCCAGACAATGCCCAGGGTTCTGTCCCCAGTGTTTTGCAGGCCCAGATGGCTTCCTCAGTGACTGGCAACTGGCTCCTTTACAACTATGGCCATCTCTAAGAAGGGGAATCTATCTTTTGGCACTGGGGAGCAGCTGAATTCTCAATAGAAAGCACTCTGTCCATTGGTTTAGATACTCAAAATTCCAACACAGAAGGCCCACATGCCTTCATGTATGTTTGCAGCAAACATATATGTTGCCCTACATAGTAGTGCTAGATATGTAGATCAGTAGCTGCTTACACCATGTACAAGAGCTCTTTATAATGTAAACCTGCAAGTTTTTCCTGGGGCAGTTGTCTCCTATTTTTGAGAAATGATCTGATGCTCATAACCTTGGGTAGGGAAAGAGGACAAGAATTGCCTCAGTGTAATGACGGCTGCTCCTTTGTGATTTTCAATCGGCTTTTACATTATAAAGCATTTATAAGAACACCTGTCTCTCCTTTGGATTGCCTGTCACCATCTCAGCCTGGTGGGTGGAGCTTTTTCTCTGGCACTGTGCACTGCCAGGCATTGGCACGTCTGCTGCCATCCTCTGTTCCTGCGGAGATGCAGAATGTTCACCAACTATAAATGTCCGTAGCTGCCTGCCTTGCTCCACTGTGGTTTCAAGGGGAAATGTCTTCTGGATTGCTCTTGAATTCACTTTTCTTTTCCCTGGATGATCTTCTTTGTACGGAATTTGGTTTTCACACAGGGGCTATGCACCCCTCTCCCTTGTCCACCTTTGCTTTTGGGGGGAGCAAAACAAAGGCACACAGCCTTGGACTTTTTGGGTATTTGCACATCTAGCTGGGTTACTGCCATGCCATTTGTGAAGGAGGGGCTGTCTTATGGCCTTGCTGTATATTTGTGGCAACCCATAACGCCAATTCTGTGGGCGATGTCAGTCTATTATGGTTATCAATCTCAATGTGGTAGAGTCGTGAAATCGGGAGACTTGAGCTTAGTGAGTCAGAGATGGAAAACTGGATCCAGGTGCGGGGAGAGGCGGGGAGTGGAGGTTGGCATGTATAGAATATCCTTACAAAGGTATGTCTTCACCTTCAGCTTTTCTCATGGGAAGAAATGCTAGAACACTCACGGAGTATTTGAATGTTCTGTAAATTTGTGCAAGCTTTGATACCTTCTTTTCATTCAAGGAGGTTTGCCCCAGGACACACCCCTATGGTTGTGGAATCAGCAACGTGTATCTGATGCAATCCAATGGGCACAAGGCCAGATGTTGGAAGAATGGGTTCTCTAGATACACAGCATTCAGTCTATTATTTGATGGCACACTGTTGTCACAAAACGGCCATGCAATCCTTGTGTGTTCTTGTGAGGTTTCCATTCACAGCCTAGTTGCTATTAAAAACTAATCCAGACAAACCCAGATCTGTAAAGCAACGAATGCATAGATCACCTGTTATTTCACCATGTCACCTAAAACTCTGGTATGCCATCAAAGAGAGCAGCCATCTTAACTCCACTTACTCAAACTCTGCCTGGAGAGCTAATGTATCTAACTAAATGCAGCCTACATAACCCCCCGCCCCCCAACATACCTACAAAGGTCTCTATTTAATAAATAATAATAATAAATAATAACTAAATACACTGCTAGGTATTTTCTCCCCTCATGCTCTTATTAGGTATTATGTAAACTAGCAACACTCATTTGCAGCTTTACATGTTAACCAAAAAGTGGCCATAGCCATTTCTACAGTGTTAAAAAAGGTTGAACCCCTGTACTTCTTGAGAGTAAGGAGCTCGGCAGGGCCAGCTCTAGGCAGCAGCTCTCCAAGCATGTGCTTGGGGCAGCACTTTCCAAGGGGAGGCACTCTGGCTCCTTTTTTTTTTTGCTTGGGGTGCAAAAAGCCGGGAGCCGGCCCTGAGCGGAGGTGAGCTGCAGCAGTGGGAGACGTGGGGAGGGCTGCAGGAAGTAACCTGGGCGGGGGAGGGCAGAGGAACCACTCCCCCCCAGCTTACCTCCACCTCCTCCCCCGAGCACGCCGCTGCTCCGCTTCTCCTCCACATGCACAAAAAAACCCTCAGAGGTTTCTGGGAATTTTGGTGTGCACTCAGCCGCGCTAGCAGTGCTCCCTCAGAGGACGAGTGGCATGCCAAGAGTGCTGAGTGCACGGGAAAATTCCGGAAACCTCAGTGTTCCAGGCCTACCAGGAGGCCTCACTCATATGGGAAAAAACTCCCGTCGTCTGCTGCTAATCAACAAATTTATCAATGAAAGTTTATTTACTAGCGTGGAGCAGCATTTTAAATCCGAATTGTGGGTTTCCCAGCCAAATTTCCTTTGAAAACAAAAGAAGCGTATTTGTTTTGATGGTTGGGGATGAGCCATAGTCCTGAGAAGTCTCCTCATGAAACTCACTGCAGCTCTGCCTGTGCAACCATTTGCTAATGTCGGAGTGAGCCTCCTTCCCAAGCCATGGTGGGACAGGAGCAGTAAGGCATAAGCCATTGGAAATTCCCATAGAAGGAGTGGTTAAGGCACAAGCCTGTGGCTTGAGAGCTGGGTTCAGTTCCTGGCTCTGCCATAGACTTTCTGTGTGACTTTGGGCAAGTCACTTTTTCTGTGCCTCAGTTCCCCATCTGTAAAATGGGGATAGTGATACTTAACCAACACCCCCATGAGAGAGGGATGTGAAGTGCTGCATTACTATGGTGATTGAAGGTTATGATAAGTTGCATAGAAAAGCTGATTCATAATAGAACCTGTATGTATGTGATGGATCAGGGTCACAAGGCCCTGAAAACCACTGCTGCAGAGATAAAACTCATAATTAGAAACTAACAATACCTTCAGTGTCTACAGAGTTCGGGCAAACCTGCAGGACACCGGTCTGAATCTAAATCCAAGCCAGAGCTAGTGCTCAGAGACTAAGCTCCCAAAATATGCTTCCTGGTAGTTCCAAAGTAGATAAGACTCAGAGGTGGGCGCCATCATACAAACTGCTGTTTGGTTAACCTGGATTTCACCTAATCTCATTCCACTCCAAATCTAATGGTCAGTAGCCAAATGATCTCCAGCAAATCCTGGCCCGTTTAGAGATAACACAATAACCAGCTACATTCTCAGCAACATTCTGATCGTATCAAAGACCAGTTTTCAAACCAACAGGGGAGAACCTGGTGTAACAGCAGTTCCAGAAAGACCACAGCTCCAGTGAATTCCCACAGTCAAACCTTTAGCTTAGTTATTTTATATATATAGCCTCCAAAGTATATAATGCTCCATGTACGTGTCCTTCAGAGACTAGACTGGGATGACCACCACATTCATTCCATGTTCTGTCTATTTTATTCAGATAGGAGAGGGGTAGGGCTTGTGCCCATTGTGCCATCCAGTATACCTCGCTCCTCTGGCTTCTCTTGTATTAGTGACCACACCTCAGCTACAAACTAGCTTCCTCTTCTCATCTGAATGTAGAATATGTTAATCAGGATCAAGAGAGGTGGGTGGCTCCAGGTGACATGTAGATTAGTCATTCCTGATTTTCCATGGAGAAGAGGTTAATGTCTCGAACAGGGCCGGCTCCAGGCACCAGCTCAGCAAGCAGGTGCTTGGGGCGGCCAAGGGGAAGAGGTAGCACGTCAGGCTCTTCAGCAGCAATTCGGTGGTGGGTCCCTCACTCTCTCTTGGAGGGAAGTACCAGCTGCCACATTGCCGCTGAAGAAGAAAGTGGTGTGGAGGAGCAGACGCCAATTGTGATCGTGGCTTTTTTTTCTTTTTTTTTTTGCCTCTTGGGGCAGCAAAAACCCTGGAGCCGGCCCTGGTCTGGAATGTGGTTCCTGGTAAATGGAATCTTCTTAGTGGTACTATGGATATACAGGTTGCCTTTTAAATTCAGGTTGGGTTGGGATGGGTTGAGGGGGAGGGGAAGAAGCAAAAAAAAAAGGCCTTGTAGTGCTGAAATGTGTAGAATATCCCTATGCCAAGGCTGTGAGACAGACTTATGGTTCCACTCTAATGCAGATCTTGTTCCCTGTCATCCTTGTCTCTCTCTCTTGGATTTTCTTATCTTCTCTGTTTTCTCCCCACCTGTTGTTTGTTTTTGTTTTGCGGATGCCTGACTGGATCACCCACAGGAATACACTGGGGTAATTATACTGTTTGATTCTCTTTGGGGTTACGGGCCAGGGAAAATGGGCTTTGGGGGAAAGTGGTTTGTCTGACTGTGTAACTGAAGTTTTCTTATCCCATACGACTTCCTGCCTACATTTGTCCTTTCTACCTTGCAAAGTCATCAGCACTTCATGCTAAGGCGATAAAGGTGGAGAGAATTTGAGTGGGGTGGGGATATCAAAATCGTGTGCGTGCACGCATCAGAACATTGTAAAGGATGCAAGTTCTGTGCCTCATATTCAATCCTTCCAGCTGTGACTATCTGGGCCCAATGAACTGGGCCTCAGATGGAACATCACCAGGTGTATATTGGAGATCCTCACAAGGAGAAAGAGAGGGGTTTGTATTCCAAGATAGATAGAAGAACACACAGCAGTGTGTGTGTGTGTGTGTGTGTGTGTGTGTGTGTGTGTGTGTGTGTGTGTGTGTGTGTGTGTGTGTGTGTGTGTGTGTGTGTGTGTCGGAAATAAACACACAGTGGAGATCGATGAAGAGTACCATGTCCATGGTACAATAGGAAGCCATGGTTATATGCCCTATCCTTCTTTTTGCATAAAGCAGTAGCAGATGCTATCCCAATCAGAGGGATCAATTGGCTGAGTTTTCCAAACCTTGCATTCTGCTGTTTGGACTGTTCCATGTCCAAGTGGTAGAGTGGCGGAGTGAATTATCATCTTCACTTGGGTGGCATAGATGAGCACAGCTCCAGGATCAGGTCCTGTATATTTCATTTTGAACCCCAAAATGAAAAGAAACCTGAAGATCTTCTCCAAAAAACATTTGAGTTCCTTTTCTTTGGGAAAGGTGATTGATAACATTGTTCCCAGGGGCCACTTTAATAGCTAGTCAAAATGCTTGTGTGCCAGCCTGTGACTTTCCTAGAAGTATTCTCTGGGGACTATGTGATAATAGAGAGTCTTGCGGAAGAGACCCCCGTGCTCTCACTAGGGTGACCAGATGTCCCTATTTTATACAGACAGTCCCGATTTTTGGAGCTTTTTCTTACATAGGCACCTATTACCCCCCACACTGTCCCGATTTTTCACATTTGCTATCTGGTGACCCTCGTTCTAACTGAAGGCATAGCACTGTTCAGTCATGGGTGTTCATGTTAGAGTAGTGTGACACATAATGGTTTTAGTTCTATTGGCCCTTTTAAAGGGTCACTGTGTGTATGTGCACCCCTTGTGTTTTAGACACAAGACAACTCTGCATGAAATTACTGAGTCTTGCCAATACCCAGGTTAAAACTATGGAGAATTCTACATACCTGTCACCAGGCACTGTAAATCCCTCTCCCTCTCTGGCAGCCCCTTTCCTTGGTCTCAGCAGGGACAGAGGGAGAAGATCCCTGACATCTCTTAACTCTCCCACATCTCAGGTGAGGATCACAAGCCCCCAGACCTGGGCTTTCCACCTACACTTTGCCATCTCCTGTGGAAAT
This sequence comes from Chelonoidis abingdonii, assembly GCF_003597395.2. NCBI lineage: Eukaryota > Metazoa > Chordata > Testudines > Testudinidae > Chelonoidis > Chelonoidis abingdonii. The sequence continues at coordinate 56,832,534 of NC_133775.1, read as the reverse complement.
CTTGTGGCTAGCTAGCTCTCTCTTCTCCCATTGATTTTTCAGGGATGGCTGTATGACGTGCCCTGGGGGCAGCTCTAGCTTTTTTGCTGCCCCAAGCACGGCAGGCAGGCTGCCTTTGGCGGCTTGTCTGTGGGAGGTCCACTGGTCCCTCCGATTCAGTGTACCCGCTGCCGAATTGCTGCCAAATCTGCAAGACCAGCGGGCCTCCCGCAGGCAAGCTGCCAAAGGCTGCCTGACTGCCGCCCTTGCGTGTCCTTGGAGCACTGGTGCCTGGAGCCACCGCTGCGTGTCCCCCTCCCCATTCTGCTTCAGAGAGAGGAACAAGTCAAACACTTTTTCTTTCCCATTCCTCGCAAATCCTTAGCAGGTAAATTCAGGAAATAGGTGCTTTGCCCTGTCCTCTTTCATCCTGCAGCAATAGGAATGAGAAATTATCCTCCGGTCCCACTTATGCTGTTTCACACTGCCCTTTACCTTGATCTGCGGCTGAGACCCCCAGGGTGCACTCGGCTATTGGCGTTTCAGTCCCAGAATAAAGCAAAGGGTGGTGCACAGCAATAGGGTCTGAGGACCATTTTCTGGTACCACTGTGAGATGCCTGTCTTACTGAGCATTTGGCAAGAGTTCCACCTCCCTGAAGAAGAAGAGTTAGGGGCAGGATCTGACAGTTGCCCCTGAAAAACTCCTGAGTGCCAGCAAGCTTTCCCCACTCCTCCCCCCAGCAGATACCGAAAGGTCAGGAGGAAGCCTGTTTGGAGATGGTGATCCAGGACCTGCCAAGCCAAAAGAAACCTGAGACAAGGCAAAATCTTCCTGGTTCCACATTTTGGGCATAACCCTAAACTCCCCAAGCTTTGTCAAAACTGCTTGTGAACTCTTGGTTTCATTAGAAAAATCTCACACGGTCCTAGTATCATATGTCAGCTACTGACCGCTAGATATTCCCTCCCAGTCCCTTTCACAGCATACTCCTTGTAAGGTGAGAAGAACATCTCACCAGGGGGCCCTCACACTGCTGGGCTGAGAAAATAGGCTGCAATTTGGCTTCCAGATAAAAAACAGTCTGTCTCCCAAAGGTTTTAAAAAAATAGGAGGTGAAAATTGCACAGGCAGCACCACAGGCCAGCAGAGTCTGATAAATGCTTCTGCGAGAGGTCTCGAATTGTTGAAACATCTCCCACAGAGTAACGGTGCCAAAGCATGAAGTGGGTTAATTCCAATGTTTGTGCAATTGCGTTAAATGTGGTGTTTGTGGGGTTGTACTGTTCTTGAAGAGTTTTAATTAGTGTTTTTCTTTGCATCTGTTTGTTGTTAGGTCTGTTATTGTGCTTTCTATTGTATTAACCCTTACAAAAGGAGCCATGCAATTAGAAGTACCCTTTGTCATAAGTCTTCTTCTAGAGGTTTTCAAGTACAGCAGATGGATGCAAAATGTACTGAAAGCCTTGTATATTTTACTAATGCAAAATAAGATTCTGATTGTTCTCAGATCAGAATATTGGTAGCTACCCACCTAGGTTTTTGGATTTGGATTTTTTTTTAAATCACAGTTTAAATCAGGGTTTTAACAACATTTCTCTTGACAAAAATCTCTTTTTTTCCTTATAACCATAGTATAAAGTTATGCTATAGATCAGTGGTCTCCAAACTTTTTTGATTGTGTACCCCTATCAGTAAAAAAATTTTGAGCAAAAAAAACCGATGCTTGGACTCCCGCCTGATGAAGCAAAAAAAAAAACACGCTCCTCCTGCCACGCACCCCCAAAGATCCTCTGCGCGCACCCCGCTTTGGAGACCACTGCTATAGATTACCCATCAGACTGATTAGGGAAAGCATTCCTCAGCCCAGCAAGCCACAGCTAATAGCAGGCTAGTTAATGGTGAGTGAGCCCAGGTTTTTCAGCCATGAAACCACTGAGGACATGGCCTAAGCTTATCTAGGACAGAGAGGGCTGATACTAGAGATGAGTGCAGTGGAAAAATCTATGCTAGATACCTGTAGATAGAGCACTTCGCCAACAAAGGAAATTTGCATTCTTCTATTTTGTACATTATTGTTGTTATAGCGATGTAATTTGAGTACAGCAGAAGCAATTGTTTAAAAATTGCAACATTGGTGACATTTTGTTCTTCACGTTTGCAAATTGCACAGAGCAGAGAAAGCGTTTGCATTAGGAAAACAAACTCAGACATGCCAGGCAGCATGAATTTATGACATCGCAGGAATGCTGTGTGGCATGGCGCCTTTGAAACAGATGGCCCAGCACAGCAAGAGTGTTGGATCACCCTCTTTAACCTTGTTACCTCACTCTTTCTCACAATAAGATTTGCTACTGCAGTTGATCCTCGTTGAAGGGGGAATGCACTAAAGCTGATGTTGAGCTTAGTGCTCTGCTTCCCATCCTCTGATCCAGAGACTCCTAATTTTTCATTTGCAAATGTTTTCAGTATGTGTTTTGAACACCCACTGCTTCTGAAGGCAGGTACAGCCCCCTGAAACTAATGGATTGACACCGGCTTTCACCTAGGCTGCCTGTGGCCCTAGATTTCTCGTGTGTATGTTTTGAGAAGTAGTGAATACTGTTGAAAATCTCCAATGAGTTCCTCCCAAACTCAGAAAGTTTATTGCCTCTCTTTTTTTCATTTTTGGGTGTGTGTGCCTCCTTCCAACTCTATAGGACCAACAAAGGCCGGGATATCAAAACCATTAAGTCTCTGCGTGTGCTCCGGGTCTTGAGGCCCCTGAAGACCATTAAACGATTGCCTAAACTCAAGGTAATGCTTAAAATTCTCTGTCCCCGGTTCTGTTTCTCCCCAGATTCAGACAGAATCCTGGTGAGGTAACAATCAGAGTATCCCCCAGCGTAGAAGAGAGATCCTTCCTCGTTCCTCTCTCATTGCATTTGAATTCCAGCCTATGGAATTAGGACCAATTCCCTGGTTAGGAATAGATAGAGTAGTGCTTGCACTTTATATCAATTGCCTTTCATTCCCACACCTCAAAGAAGTCAACAAACATTAAAGATTGGTTTACAGGTCTCCTACAAACTCAAGTCTTACTAATAATAGATGGCTTAAATTTCATATATGGATACTCAGTCATGTAAAGCAGGTGTGGATTCTTAAATGCCCATTTGGTGTGGGACTGCGGAACCCTGTTTTGGCACCCACAATATACAGGAATCATTTAACCTGCCTCTGCAATGAAAAATAGCCTCAACACAAGCCCCCAGATCCTCGGTGCTGACTACGATAGGCTACGAACCCCCAGACCTGGATCCCTCCACCAACAAACTTTGGGTAGGCTCAGCTCTTGATCTAAATGTCTGTCTTTAGATCCCACCCAGGCTTCCTGAGCTCCTTTTGCACTGAGAACTGATCCTTTTTCAGCATTGCAGGAAGCTCTGATGCTTCCACATGCTATCACACCCCTGGCAGTTCTGACTTAATTAGGCTGGCAGAGTCCAGAATAGAGTCCAGAATACTGCAATGGAGCTTGTATAAATTGGAGACAAAATAAAACAAAATATTCCATTGCAAGAGTAAACTCACAGGGCTTGATTTTTAAAATCAACCTTCAGCTGCCGCAAATGATAGTGCAGAGGTCTAATTATCTGATTTGCCAGTACAGGTAGGAAGGTAGATGTCCAAAGGATTCATTCGCTCTTGCAATTATTACTACTGTTGTCATTTCTATTATCATAGTGTCTGGTACAGTCATGGACTAGGACCCTGTTGTGCTACATGCTGCACAAACAGAAAACAAAAAGATAATCCCAACTGCACTGGCATTTTCACATCCTGGGTTGATCTCAGGATGCATAAATGGAAACTTGAGTTTTAAAAAACCCTAGCCTTACAGTGTGCTAAAAGCAGCTGAATGTTTTTAAATTAGTGACGCATTTAAAAAGTGAACTCTGTTGAGAATAAGCCTTATAGAGGTTATTTTTGAAAAGCATATTTTACAAAACAGCAGTGTTCTTTTATCTGAAATCCCTGGTAAGAATGATCACACTGAAAGAATAAACATCTAGTGCAGGTAAGGTTATGGATCACATATCTGTCTGGGGCACCTACCTATAGTTCTTTATTCCTCAGGCCTACCTGCCATACAGGGCAGTGTCTTTCGATTGTAATTAGACATATCCAGTCTGTCTTGTTGTTGGAGGTGAGGCTAAATAAATAAGTGTTCACTAAGTAGTGCTAATTGTACTATGGTGTCTTGTATCCTGCCCTGAGACATGGTTGTGAAGAACCTTTATATGGTATAAATATCCTTTGTGCCTGTTGGGGCAATGCTTTCCCGTAAATGATTTTGGGATGTTCTGGTCATTTATAAAATACTGGGACAGTGTCTGCTTCTGGCATCCTTTTCCTACCAGGAATGAGACACATCTCAGATGTCCTTTTTAGGTAGCTTTGGTCCCACCCTCTGACAAAATACATAGGTTCTCCATGGTGAATCATACCCTTGGGTTTGCCTTCTCCTGCAGGCTGTCTTTGACTGTGTAGTGACTTCCCTGAAGAATGTCTTCAACATACTTATCGTCTACAAGCTCTTCATGTTCATCTTCGCAGTCATCGCTGTCCAGCTGTTCAAGGGAAAGTTTTTCTACTGTACGGACAGCTCTAAGGACACAGAGAAGGATTGCATGTAGGTACACCGTGCAGCATGCATGATCCAGTCTGCTTCCCTGGCAAAGGCATCCACTCCTGCCCGTGGTGTGGAGAGAAGTAGATACATGAAGGGCTAGTAGAGAAAACTAGGGTCTTCCACCCGCTCAGGTGCTGGTTAATATCCAGTTTGGGTTGTGAAGTAAGTCCTTGGTCATGGTTGGAGCCACTCCTCATTTCCCAGGGAATCAAAGCCACAAAGCATTGTTTAAAGGACTAGTACAGATGTCTGGACTCCGTGAGGAAAGAACTCCTTTCTCATCATTTTTGTGAAATTTTGCTGCATTTCAGAGCATGGTCCCCACCATTCTGGGGAGAAGTTCACTGTGGGATCAGTACGGGAAGGCTTGTCTTTAAATGAACAGTGAGCTTCCCATCTCACTTAAAGACAGACTGGTCTCCTCAAGCCAGAGCTGTGCTTCCTTTGCTCCAAGAACATCTCCTGCACTTTCTAGCACATTTTTCAGTTAAAAATTCCATGGGGAAAAAACTGATTCTGAATTGCTGCCCTGTTCAAAATGTTCACATTAACTCCTGTGTTGGGCTAAGAATCTGGAGGTGCTGCTGCCTGAAGAATTACATGAACTCTTCTTCTGACACATTCTCTGTTACAAGCTCAGCCTACCAGCTGTCTCTTTTTCCTTCTCTCTTTCATTTGTGTCTCAATCTTTCCCTGACTCTTTCTCCCCACTCTTCTCCCAGTCTGTTTTCTTCTTTCCTTCTCTTTTTGATTGCTTTTTCTCTCCCCTTCTCTCTGTCTCCTTCAACCTGTTCATCTTGTTTCTCCCCACCTCCAGTTTCCTTAATTTTCTCTCTCCATCAAGCCTTCTCCATCCTAACAAGGGGAGAAAAGTGTCCCTGCTGCCCTACAAAGTTAAATCCTCTTCAGTCCTGGCAGTATAAAGAGGTCCTGATGTTCTCTCCTAACCTTACAGAGGCAACTACGTGGACCATGAGAAAAACAAGATGGAAGTGAAGTGTCGTGAATGGAAGCGCCATGAATTTCACTACGACAACATCATTTGGGCTTTGCTTACACTCTTCACTGTCTCCACTGGAGAGGGGTGGCCACAGTGAGTATTGTTCTTGGACCTGTCTGCTTGCAGGTGTCTGTGGGCACAGGATTCATGAAGAAACCTCACATTCCCCTTTTGAAGAGCTGTTTAAATGGTAGGGCTAGTAACTGGGTTTTTCCAGGTGGGAAAGGGGTAGAAGGCACTGAGAGAAGAGTTGTGGGGAAGGAGATAGGTCAAGAAATTATACCAGTATGTGAGAACTCTCACCAGTTAATGGGTATAGGATCCTGGTGGAACCAACTCCCTTCTTGGGAAGTGAATGCTGGGACAGTCAACTGCCCTGAGTGGGCCTGAGGGGAATTTGACACCAGTCCATCTCCCAGCATAAGTCAGAGGGGAACTCTGTGAGCTAGTCCACTCAGCATGTTGGCAGAACTCGGACAGTCCCCTACCATATGTTGAACAAGAGAGTGCTCTTGGATACTCCTTTTTATGAGGGACGTATGTTTAACTCTGGCAAAGCCCACCGTCCAGGGTAGACAATGGGAAGAGCTCTGGGACTCTTGTAGGAGAGGGGAATATCTTGTCATGAAACAGGTAGCCAGCATTGTCAGAGTGTGTCCATGACTGAGCAGGTTAGATAGAAGGCTTGCTTTATCATCATAACCAGTATGCACAGTGGGGACAGATGGAGATGAATATTAAAGGTGGTACCATTCGGTACATGATGTTCTCCTAGTCAAGTACAATGTGAAGAGGCATCCAGAATGGACCAGCCATTGGCATCTATGTGACCCTTTGTGCCTCTCTTTTTCCCTGTCTATCCAGGGTGCTGCAGCATTCAGTGGATGTTACTGAGGAGGACAGGGGGCCCAGCCGCAGTAACCGCATGGAGATGTCCATTTTTTATGTGGTATATTTTGTGGTCTTCCCTTTCTTCTTTGTCAACATCTTTGTGGCGCTCATCATCATCACTTTCCAGGAGCAAGGAGACAAAATGATGGAGGAGTGCAGTCTGGAGAAGAACGAGGTAACACATAAAAACAGGAGAGCAGAGGGCAGGATGATTTTGTTTTGCATGTACTGTAGCAACAGACAGCTTCAAGTATAGACCATGGAGTGGTGGAGCTGAGGGCTAAGGCATGTGATGTGAAAGCCTGGATGGACTCCAGTTAAGTTCTCTTCACCCTAGACTCCAGCTTATGCAATATCTGCCTTCCCTTTGCATTTGCTTCTGGAACGTAGGATGTTTTAATCACACCTGAGTCATTCTCACCGATTACATTTTTGTCCTGACCATCCAGCCGGTAATAGTTCACCAGGCTTCTCAGCTATTTGAAAAGGAGGCTATTGTTTTAAAGGAAACCCATCTGTGGCGGTGGTGAATCACCCCTACTGGCCCTCAAACAGAAGAGCTAGGGAGTCATGTTCCCTCCCCCATCTACTTCCTTGCTAGAGAGGCTTTGCCCTAGACTGGAAGAGGAAAATGATTTTCCTCATCTGCATTTTATCCAGCATTATTGGTCCATCTAGCCCAGTATCCTGTCTTCCAACAATGGCCAACGCCAGGTGCTTCAAAGGGAATAAACAGAACAGGACAACTATCAAGTGATCTATCTGACTGTCATTCAGTCAGAGGCTTAGGGACACCCAGAGCATGGGGTTGAATCCCTGACCATCTTGGCTAACAGCCATTGATGTACCTATCTTCCATGAACTTACCTAGTTCTTTTTTGAACCCTCTTATACTTTTGGCCTTCACAGCATCCCTGGGCAAAGAGTTCCACAGACTGACTGCGCATTGTGTGAAGAAGTACTTCCTTTTGTTTATTATAAACCAGCTGCCTGGTTGGGTGACCTCCTGGTTCTTGTGTTATATGGAGGGGTAAATAACACTTCCCTATTCACTTTCTCCACACCAGTCATGATTTTATAGACCTCTATCATATCCCCCCTTAGTCGTCTCTTTTCCAAGTTGAACAGTACAGTCTTTTTAATCTCTCCTCACATGAAAGCTGTTCCACCTCCTGATCATTTTTGTTGCCCTTCTCTGTACCTTTTCCAATTCTAATATATCGTTTTTGAAATGAGGCAACCAGAACTGTACGCAGTATTCAAGGTGTGGACGTACATGTAACTGCCTGGATTTCCTGTGCTGTTACTGCCCAAATGCTCCCAAATAGTGGGTGATTTTCAATGGTAACTTGAGGCCATTTCCTGTCCACGTGGCAATAACCATATCCTGGCCTAAAGAAATGCCAGGGTGGAAGGACGCACATGTTCATTATTCCAGGGTATGGCTATTACTGAGTTCACAGGAAGAACCCTAGTCTGACTCGCCTGGAACCTCTAGTGAAGAAACAATTTTGAGACATAATTCAGCTAAGTTTGGTTTTTTATGTTCTGTCAGCTGGATAAAATAAGTAATTGGGGCCGCCAGGTTCTGTGTGATCATGTGGTTTGTGGTGAGTGTGTGCATGTGGAGAGCAGTTAGGACACGTGGATCTGTATAGGAGATAGTTTCTGAAAACAACTGTCGCATAACAGCTCAGTAACTGTACAAAGTCCCTGTGCTCTGATTGACTAAGTTTATTCCATCTGAGCCTAAACCACAGTAGTAACGTCATTAACTCATGCCGTTATTTTATGCTGAATGTGAATGGAGTGAAATTGATTAGAGTGCAGTCATGGGAAAATCCTACATTGTTTCACTGCGTCACAGGGTGTACATTTTGCTGCAGATTATAGTGACCTTCTGCTTCTTGGGACAGATCCATTCCCCACGTTCAGCTTGATTAGCTCAGCTGGGTGCTGGGGAACTCTCCCCCAAGATCTCCGAATGGCAGAAGAGTTTTTGTAGGGCTGCGTCTCCAGCATAATGACTGGAGTAGCCTCCATGGCCCCAGGCAATCCACCTAACTCGAGGGAAGGAAGGACCTGAGGATCCTGATAGCAGCAGATACTCTGCCCAGTCACTCCTCAGCCCATCAACACACTGCTGCATAATGACATGCAGGAAACCCCCAGGGACTTGGGATTCACACAGCTCAGGAGAACAATATTTATTCTCTTCCATTCACCTGTAGCAGAGAACCAGTAACAGGGCATCATGGGTAGTGGGAAGAAAGACGAGAAGCTGAGTGCAGGCTAACAGACTTTGTTTTGTTTCAGAGGGCGTGCATTGACTTTGCCATTAGTGCCAAACCTCTCACGCGCTACATGCCTCAAAACCGACACACCTTCCAGTACCGTGTCTGGCACTTTGTAGTCTCCCCATCCTTTGAGTACACCATCATGGCCATGATAGCACTGAATACCGTGGTGCTGATGATGAAGGTGAGCTGACCGGGTGTACCAGAGGCCCAGGATGGCATGCCTCTGTGTAGGGAATTGGAGGGGAGCTGAAACAGACAGGGAGGGATTTAGAAACTGTTATTTGTTTTAAGAAGATGCTGGGGTCTTGGCACCCAGGTCACATATCATATCATGTCTGTTGGTATAGATGACTAGGAAAGCTGATGGAGTCACAGCCTCGGCTCTTACACCGGTGTGTTTATTATTCAAGCAAATATTTCCAGTTTGCACTTAATCTGTCGAGCACAGTGCTTGCTGTGAAACCTGAAAGGCTATTAATCTCGATGGCACGCAAGGCCAGATTTTCAAAGAGACCTCACCCCAGCCTCTGAAACTGCACCTTCATTTTTCACACCCATGTTAGGAATCTGACTAAATGATTTGCTTGTCCAAATGCAATTCTTCCACCTAAGGCTAATTTTTTTTTGTCTTCCTTGTGCAGACACTTGTATGTTCTATACTGAGATGCCAACTTCCATCTCCTCAAATCTTGAGGAGGATGGCTAATACTCTCCTGTTTCAATACGCCCCATCTCTTGTTGCTTTCCCCATAGCCTGTAGGAAATTCTTTCAAGAGCACAAACGCACACTTGAAAGTTCAGTACACCCTTACATTGTGAACAGTGTAGGTAACAAGCAGTGACGCTGCAACAACAATTGCCTTCAACAGGAGGACCTCATGAATTAGTGAGACACTGGCAATTATAATGTAATCTGGATTCTGTGATCAACACCTAAGCAGTGGTTGCCATCTGGATAATCCTTCTTCCCCTCAGCTCCATCCTGTTTCCTTAGCCTCAGCAGAAACAAAGCAGAAGGGCAGAATGAATATTACTGGATATGTAGTGGGCTTAAAAAAATGGTGGGGGGCTTGTCACTAGCCAGTCAATAGTAAAACACATGGGATAAATCTCAGGATCTTGGGCAAAGTCTAATCCCACCATGGAACTAAAGATTCCTTGTAAGACCCAATTTTGGTAGCTTACTGTAGATGGTTCTGACTCTCTCTCTCTTTCTGGCAGTACTATTCCGCGCCCTACACATATGAGCTGGCTCTCAAGTACCTGAACATCGCATTTACCATGGTGTTCTCATTGGAATGCGTCCTGAAGATCATAGCTTTTGGCTTCCTGGTAAGTGATTGGTACTAGTACTTCATACCAGCTTTGGGTACTCGGTTCAACTGGCAGTGGTGGTGGACTTTGGCTTCCTAGTGTGAGTTAATACTCTGTTCTTTGGGCATTAGTAATTGGATTTAGCTTCCTGGAATGTAACTGGTATTTAGTTCTGGCATCTTTTTGAGTGCTGTACCTATTCTGAGTGTTGGAGTCTTGCTTTGGATTCTTGTTAAGCACCATGACACTGGATTTCTACCAGCTTTCTTGGTCAGTCCAGAGCTTTCCAGATTCCTGAGTCAATATCTTAGAGTGAAATCTCTGGGATTTTCATTTAATCTGAACAATTGAGAGTCACCCGCACTGCTGAACCCAAGTGGCGATGTTATTTTTAATGGACTTTGATATTTTGTGTGAATTTACTGTCGGTGACAGCTTTCAGATTGTCACCCCTTCCCACCTGGCCAATTCAGTGTCTAGACTTGTTCAGGCTTTGGCCTTTCTGCTGAGGCTGCCAACCAGAGTGCCAGTTTATTACCAGTTGTGTTGGTGGCTGATATTATGTTGATGCCTGTGCACTAGGAACTGGATTGAGTCCACTAATTCCTTTCAACCAGGCCACGAAATACCCATTCATTGATAACTGTTGATCCCAGATTGGAACTGGCAATATAGTGGTGAAAGGCTTCATATTTAATTATCATTCCCTTGAGTCTCAGCCATTCACCACTAATTATCTCATTATTCAGACCAAGGAATCTGTTGTTTGTGACCATAACACTTTTTCTTGTCTTCAGCTACCCTTAGCAAAAGCTGATTCTGTTTGTTCTTTATTTCTTTTTCCTTTTGTTTCTCATCCGTCCTGCTGGATGACATCTGGTTGCTCTCCACTATGGCAGTCCAGCATATGGCACACTTACATTAAACTATTGCTGTTAGATTGCAAGATGCACAGGGCAGTGACTTTTTTGTTGCAAGCTGATGAGGGGCCATGTACACCTGTTGCACTTGATAAATAATAATTAATAGTGAATAACCAACCTCCGAGACATGGAGACAGAATATTGAGCCAGTCAATGGACAGTTCTGTGAGTGCAAAGAGCCCTCCTCTGACCCAGCGCATGTGGACTTGGGCTGCACAGCACACCAGCAACCCTTTTCCGAATCATGGATCTATCTGTCTAGGAGGCAGCATGGTCTAGTGTTTAGAGCAAAGGACTGGGAATCAAAAGACCTATATTCTGTTCCTGGCTGCATGTCTGACTCCCTGGGCTCTCAATCTCACTCTGTCTCGTTTTCTCTATCTATCAGAGGGGAACGATGATACTTACACACCCTTTTAAAGCACTCTGATTTCCTCAGATGGAAGGTGCTATGTAAAGGCAAAGTGTTATTGGTAGGCCAGTTCCTGAAGTTCTTATTCAGGCAAAACTTTCATTGACTTCAGAAGTTGTAAATAGCTATTTAGGCACCTGATTGTATTCAGTTGCATAGATACTCCGCTGCATAGTTTAAATAGACAACAGTGTCTCTGGGCTCATCCACTTGTGATTGGGCCTTCAGTCAGGATTGCAGTAGTTTCTCTGTTCTTTTAGTCCCCTTTTGACAATGCAAGAGAATTCTGTGCCTTCTTTTAGCAGTTTGGCCTATTCAACGCAAGAGTTACCTTATAGAAAATCTGCCTCATCATAGATATATTCTGGGCTACAACCCCCTCAGACACAAGACAATATTCCAGAGGCTGGTTGCATAGAAAGAGGACAATATCTGTGGTGGTGGTGGTGGTGATGTGTGAAGACTTGGCATGTGTTTCAGCGTGGCCTGAATCTGAGATGATTCTGCTCCACATCCACATATTTTTGGTCTCTTTGCAGAATTATTTCCGGGACACCTGGAACATCTTTGACTTCATCACTGTGATTGGGAGCATCACTGAAATCATCTTGACAGACACCAAGGTGAATATTCTGACCTTGGAAATTCGTACCAGCGATTGAAAGTGGAAGGGGGATGCCTTGCTTCTTTCCTCTTCTTGGGGGTGGAGGATAGACATGGTGATTTTTGCCTTCTTCTGATTGTTTGATCTTCTTGCAGCTGGTGAACACCAGCAGCTTCAACATGAGCTTCCTGAAGCTGTTCCGGGCTGCTCGCCTCATCAAACTGCTCCGCCAGGGCTACACCATCCGTATCCTGCTGTGGACCTTTGTGCAGTCCTTCAAGGTAAAGGACACATTAGTCTCCCCTGTGGGGGCAGGTGTGGTGGTGGAACAGTTACTCAACTTGTGTCAGTCTTAGAATCATAGAATTGTAAGGCTGAGAGGGACCTTGAGAGGCCATCTACTCCAATCCCCTGCACTCTTGGCAGGACTAAGTATTATTCTTATGATATTTATGAGCTGTTGGGGTTCAGGAAGAACCAGAAAATTTTGGATCAGCATCCAAACTGTGGAGAGTTTATATGAACCAACCCTCTGAACTTTTTAAAATTAACCCACCTCTAATTCTAAATGCAGAAGGGAGAAGCAGTAAAAGCTTTCTTGCAAAAAATGGAGGGAGGGGACTGCACCATTCCAGAGGGTCCTTGGAGGTCTTTTTGGATGTGCTCATTTGCATTTCAGTACCCAGCATGGTTTGCCAGGTATTCGACAGCAGCACTGTCTGGTGTTGTGCTTTTACATTGGCTAAATTCTTTGTCTGTATTTTGTAAATCACAATTATGTGATATTTTAATTTCTAGTCCCTGTGTTTGTTTTGAAATTCAACAGTCAAGAAGATGTTGCACCATTCCAGCAAGGCGTGTAATTCTGGCTGTTTCTTTGCAACTAATTGCAATAGGCCATAGGGGGCTTAGCACAGTTCACAAGCTATTGCATTTTACTAATATTCTGAAGCCTCTACCTTGCTAAACCAGACTGTTGTGTATTTCCCTTTCAGGCCCTCCCATATGTCTGTCTCTTGATCGCTATGCTTTTCTTCATATATGCAATCATTGGGATGCAGGTAAGCAAAGGCGTCCAGGTGTGCGTATGCTCCTACAAGGCTGCTTCTCTCTGGGGCAGACAGTGAAGAGTGGTCCACTCTGTCACCCACTTTAGCATTATCCAGTCTCACATCTGCTTACTGTGTTGGAGTCTGGTGACCAGGTCAAGTGCTACAGAGGTTTGAAATCTTGCTCAGTAGGAGCTGCAGTGTTTAATACACCCACAGGTTGCAGTGTGTGTCCCCCAGAATCCTCTGGCAATGTACATATCCAGACTACCTTCTCCAGGATTATGTCTCCGGGACTCCAGTGATGTAGTACACCTGGATGGAATCCTTCCTGTGGACTACATCATCAGAGATCTCTCATATTATGCTCAGCTGGGCAATCCATGTGGACAGCTCAGTTTACCTCTTTCTTTCCAAGCAGAACTCTATAGTGCCTAAAACCTTAGGAATGACTCAGGTCCCACTAATGTCTGGTCCCAGCCTGCAGAATCCAATTCACAACTAACATCCTGCCTGACAGGGTCCTTGTGAGAACCTTTGTTGATCTGGTTCCTCTCACTAATCTCTGTTGCCCAACATCCCTGTATTGGTTTGGGAAGGCCTCGTGTTGCAGAAACCAGGGCTAGGGCCTGATCCTGCAGTTGAAGTCAGTGGGCATTGAGGATACTCAGTGCTTTGCAGAACCAGGCTTTTAGGCCCCAGTCCAGCAAAGCCCATAAGCACAGGAGGAGCCCCACTGTAGTCAGTGGAGTCGTTCATGCATTTAAAGTTAAGCAGATGATTACGTGGTTTGCCGGATTGATCTTGTGGTTTGAAGACTGTCCAAGACCCACACCCCATCTCTGGGAAGGCAGCTTTGGCTGTTAATACTCAGGGCTTCATTCTACAGTGATTGAGGGATCATGACAACTAAAACTGCCTGATAGTCACAGCTGGGAAGTGCTTTGGGTGTGGGGGGGTTGTTGCTAGGGCTGTCATTGCCACCTGCTCTGGATAGAGAATCTGGTTTCCTTTGTTTGCGTGGAAATTTATTTGTTTACCGGGTTTTCCCCCAAAAGATTTGACTGACTATGCTCTATTGATCTATTTTTGGCCACTTTCCCCTCCCTCCCCACCCCCATGCAGGCTTTCTCAGCCCCTCACAATTGCCATCAGATTTAATCCCCCTTGTGGTGCGATAGTATTTGATTTGTTTTAACACCTTTGTGAACAAATTCCCCAAGCAGTGGTGAGTGGGCGGTGTTTGAGCAAAATAGCTGGAGGCAGAAAATATTCTACAATTACACATTCCAAAAACCTTTGTAGAAAAAATAGTCAGCAGTTAGTGTATTTTTAGGTATGCTGAAAGTAGAATAGATATGTAATGATACTAACACAATACTTTTCCTCTCCAAAGTACTTTCCAAACACAAACTTATTCAGCCCTACAACGCCTCAAGGTTGTAGGTCACTACTATCCCCATTGTACAGATGGGAAACTGAGGCACAAGTTAAGTATCACTGTCAGAGTCAGATTTAGAATTTAGGACGTCCTGGCTCCAGTTCTGTGTTCAGACCATACCTCTTTCTCAAGAGGCGTGTACTCAAAGTACTCAAAACACACTGAAACACACACAAGATGTACCGAAAATCATGTCTAGATGTCTTCGATACTTTCATGGCTCCAATTGCCATAATATCTGAGCGCTTCGCAATCTTTCATATATTGATGTGTACCAGAAATGTCTGCACATATATTCAATAAGCCGGATTTTCTCATCATTTATTACCGATATGTTGGCTTCATGGAGTTGCACCAACGTGCTTTGAGAAAGAGGAGAATTTAACCCAAGGCGTTACTACCATTTTACAAAAAGAACTTTTTGATAGCATAGCGTGAAAAGCATTCGACGGCTTTCCTGATCTGCTCTTCTGAAGGAGGCAGCTGCTGGCCAGATGGATTCCTCACCATCCCCGCATATGTGTGTCTGTGTTAGTGCAGTCCCTCCTTTGGTGACAGCCAGCATAACTGCACCCTGACCTGAAGGGTGCACTCCAGCAGAAGCCTTTGTGATGTGTAATCCTCGCTGAGATCAGACCAGCTGTTTGCTCCATGGGCAGGTGGGAGGGAACATAACCGATTCCAGTCCCTGGCTGCACAGGTCGGTGCACTTCGTGCTTGGCAGTTCTTGTGTGTTGAGTTTTCTTTCCTTTTTGCCCTTAGGTTTTTGGGAATATCAAATTAGATGAAGAAAGCCACATTAACCGTCACAACAACTTCCGCAGCTTCCTGGCCTCTCTTATGCTCCTTTTTAGGTACACGTGCATTTTGAATCATAACTAAACATCTCGTTTTTCCCCATTTCGTCCCTGCCTAAGTCAAAATGCTAAAGGCCTGCCTGGCTGCATGAGTGTCTGCCACAGTAGAACTGCTGGGGTGCCCCAGCTAGAAAAGCAGGTGGGGATCACAAGTCACCCTAGCTCCACACACACAACAGTGGCTTTTCAGCTTTACACTTGGAGCTGTTAGTCTCCCTGTCCTGTGTGGGCTGCTGACATTCAGGCATTGGATTTCTGACTTGTGAAACTTGCTGCTGCAGGATAGAAATAAAACAACTATGTCTGAGAACAGCATCTGCAGTCATGCCATCTAGGTCGGAATTCAAGGGTCCTTTCTCCTTTTGCTTTAGGGCATAAGATGATCACTAGCTGGAGTCAGGAAGCCATCTTGCCTCCCACCGTGATACAGTGCTGTACGCTTTAGTTTGTTATGGGGGTTTTATGCCATCTTCAGAAGCCACTGGCGTTGGTTATTGGCAGAGACCATAAGTTCTGAGGTGGCAGATTTTAATTTCCAAAGGGGGAGGTGGGGCAAATTTCCAAGCATCCTGCTCATATGTAGTAAAGTTGTGGAGCAGTGAGGGGCTCTGCTTTGAGCAGCTGTTAATGGTGGGTGTGTTTTGGATGCAGGAGTGCCACGGGTGAAGCATGGCAGGAGATCATGCTGTCATGCCTGCAAGGCAAAGGCTGTGAGCCAGACACCACGGCAACATCCGGACAGCACGAGAATGAGCACTGTGGAACGGATCTGGCTTACGTGTACTTTGTCTCCTTCATCTTCTTTTGCTCCTTCCTGGTGAGTTCACCTCCTTCCACCCCACTGATCTCTCAGTTCTCGGGAGGACTCAGCACTATCTGCTCCCAACCCAGGGACATCCTCGTCCCATCCTACCCTACCCTTCACTACTCCATGATGGGTGGGATTCACTCTGCAAAGAGACTCAGAGAGATCTCGCCTTCTGCTCTCTGCTCCAGGTTCTGTTACCCCTGGTTGCTAAAGAAGCTAGCACTCTTATACCAGGGACAGCAAGAAATGTTCAAGACGGGTTTTATCACTGTAAGAGCCATGCCTAGCTGGTTTCAGGGACAGTGGTAAGGAGGGGCTGTTCTGACCCAGAGGCCTGTCCCTTTCATCATGAATACAACTCAGCGTGATTTTGCCCTGCATTTAGAATTTCAAATGATCTGCCATGTGACTGTCAGTATGGAGAGCAGGCCCACCTGCTCTGTGGGTCAAGGTGAGGTTCGTGATCTATATCTGCCTCCTATCCCTATTTTTTCATTTAACAGGGAAGTTGTGGTTGCAAAAGATAATGTATGCTCTCTGTGGCAGGAAACTGTGGAGAGTTACAGTTGTCCCCCTACCAGTGTGCGCATGCGTGCACACACACACACACACGCACACATTTGAGCCTACTCATGGAAGGGGGAAGTGATCTCAATTGTTTTGTAAAAAGGGGATGCAGTCAGGACGGTGCTTGGGAAAGGCACCATTCGAACTTGCACTGAATCAGTTGACACTCAGCCTGTGGCTCTTGGCATCCCTACATGTAGCTGATCAGAGCGGGTGGTATAAGTCCATGCCGCCAATCAGAGCTCCACTTACACTGTCTGGTCTCAGCTCGCAGTTGCTTCCCAGTAATCCATTCAATGGTAAACTAGCTCTCCAAGTCCTCAAGGCTGGGAACCACCATGCCTCCATGGAGACATGAGCAACACTGAAAAAAGGCCATTGTTGTGCCAGATAAGAATATCCAGATGAAGAGTATATAGCCATAATAATTGTAGCACCAGTTACAGTAATGCTTGTAAATTTCCCTGTACAGCAAAGCCTCTAAGCCAGAAATGCAATGGAGAACCCCAGTTACAGCTGGCTGTCTAACTCTGCCCATCCTTCATAAGGAAGGCAAAGGTGTGGTATAGAGAAACTGCGAGTGAGAGGGACAGACAGAGAGACAAGAGGGGACATGGTATGTAGGGGAGTGGATGTAATGAAGAGTAGAGCCCTGGGCATGAAACGTGATGCTCTAGATTTAATGGTGAAGTATCGTGGTGGCGAAAGGTCATTGCCCTCACTGTGAACGGCTCAGCTAAAGAACGTTGTGGGCTCGGAAGGCACTATCAGAAGGCACTGGCTAGATCGCCTCGCTTCTGTGTTCTTTGTTCCCTGGCTCAGCCAAGTCACTGTTGTGAGGAGAGCCCAGGTGCTGTTCAGATTCTCACTGGTTAGCTAGACACAGCCTAGGGGAGTAATGCTGATGTACTAACCCTTTCTGCGTGCCAGGGGCAGCTCTAGCTTTTTGCCGCCCCAAGCACAGCAAGCAGGCTGCCTTCGGCGGCTTGCCTGCGGGAGGTCCCTGGTTCCGCAGATTCGCCAGCTTGCCTGCGGGAGGTCTGCCGGTCCCACGGATTCAGCGTACCCGCCACTGAATTGCTACCGAATCTGCGGGACTGGCAGACCTCCCGCAGGCAAGCCGCCGAAGGGACTGACAGGGTGCCCCCTGCGGCTTGCTGCCCCAGGCATGTGCTTGGAGCGCTGGTGTCTGGAGCCGCCACTGCTATCTGATTGCCTCTTGCCCAGTGTGGTGTGGTTCCTTACTTGTGCTCTCAGCTGCCTGAAGGTTAAATGCTGGTATTTAGTGGGATGTTCAGATCAGCACAATCCACAGCTGCCAAGCGTAATGAGCGCAGGTCGACATGTAACGTGTCAGGGAGGAGTCCTCTGCCTGGTGCTACTGACACACCAAAGAGGCTATTTCCATTGTAATACAGTGTGCACCTAGTCGGATGCAGTGTTTGAAAATATCAGTATTGATCTGTGTGACAATTAATCATCTGATTCTGTAGCTGCTCCATGCATGCACTTCAATAGGAGTTCTGTGCATGGGGGAGCTGCCACAAAACTACCATGCTCTTTATTTACAGATTCCTTTTTCTTCTGTCTTCTTCCATATATTACTCTCCCATCTTCCCTCCCTTTTTTATGCTCTGTCTCTATCTCTCCATACCTTTCTCTCTGTCTCTTTCCTTTTCACTTAGATGCTCAATCTGTTTGTGGCTGTCATCATGGACAATTTTGAATACCTGACTCGGGATTCCTCCATCCTGGGGCCTCATCACTTAGATGAGTTTGTCCGGATCTGGGCGGAGTATGACAGAGCTGCATGGTATGTAGCCAACTTCCTCCTCCTTTCCCTGGCCTCTCAAAGCCCCCTTTTTTTGGGAACCCATTTGGCTGTAATACCTGGGACAGTCAGAGAAGGGAAGGGAATCAGAGCTGCTGGAACACGCAGCTGTGAGAGGAAAATACTGGCTGGCTCCTGGGAGGTCCAATGGCACAGAGCTACTTTCCTGTTTGTGGGCTGCCTTATAGCCCCCTGGGCATCCTGCTCCTTTGATAACTAGCGATGGGCTGAAGTTCAAAGGTTTTGGCTGCTTCTTTTTGGAGAAGCATGATAAGTACAGTGTTATCCAAACCTTTGGATATTCCTACTGCATCCCTCTCTGTAGCTCCTCTGGCAGCCCCCAGCTACCTCCACACACCACCACCTTCCAACTGTTGGCTTTGGATCTTCCTCCCTTCCTGTTTTCCTGCTGCCAGTCAGATTCCCACACCCTCAAGACAATCTGCAAGCAACTGTCCATCCTCCAGCCCCCAATACTTTGTGCACCGGAGTGTACAAAATCACCATTTGAATCAGTGTGTGAGCCCAGCAGAGAGGCTGCGAAGGTAGCTGGACTCCTGCTAATTTAGCTGCTCAGGACCTTATTCAAACATTGAGAAAGGGTTGAGATGCTTTGGATGAGAGTGAGCCTGAGGACAGGGCTAGATTTAATATGGCCAATGCACTTCGCCCATCCTTGTTGAGACGGGAGAAGGCTTTTGAATCCTCTAATGATACCTCAGGCAGCCTCTCCAGGATCCCTCTGAAAAGAGAGTTCCCATTTGGGAGAGCAAGTCAGTCTAGCGCTACCACACTGGAGAAGAAGCATTGCGTGAGGGTGGTCACTCATGTGGCCATTGAGGTGGAGCCGAAAGTGCTTTAGGGTGACTGCTCCAGACAAAATCCCCAGCAGTGCTCCAGGAAGGCTGCTTTCAGCCTACATGCCTGAGATCACTGGGAGCATTCCTGGGGCAGCTTACTGAGCTCTAATCCTCAGCAACACTGGGAGTGCATCAGGGCTGCTGGTCACAACATCAGCCCTTCTCGGCATTAGGAATACTGTGAATGCCCTCTCTGGGTGCAGATCCTCATTGGCACCGCGAGTGCCACAGGGATCCATCTCCTGTCGGTGTTGGGTCAGCACTTTGGGCAGCCTCTTTGAAACCATGTACACTCGGTGCTGCATCAGCTTCAGGCACAAGATGATGTCAGCTACAAACTCTGCTCCATTTGGAATCAATCCACCTTCACATTTTTGCAACCTGATTTATTGCTTACTGAGAACTAACCCAGGCAGTGATTATTCCTAACGTTATCTGTCCTTAGCATGATCCACTTTAGCACCTTTTCCAGCCTGACTCAAGTTAGCCATCTTCCCAGGACTGCTTCTCAGCGGCAGCATTCCAGGCTGTGAAAACATCACCAAGGCTGGAATAGGCAGGTCCGTCCTCTTATCAGATGCCCATGCATTGTACAGTTCTGAGACTTCAGTGTGTGATGCTGTAGAGCAGAGAAGCCATGGTCATGCAGACCTGAGAGGTCCAAGCAGTGCAAAGCAGGCTCATTCTCTCCTCAGAAATTTAGGAAGGGTGACATCTTGATACCAGCAATTTCTAGTGCCCTTTGCACTGAGAACTGGGTGCTACGATGGGTTCTTCAGTTCAGTCAAAGAAAGAACCTGCTGTCAGGCCCTGTGGATGGCATTTTCCAAATGTGGTACAGTGCCTGCTCTCACCCAGGTCTTACAAAGCAAAAGATCCCATGCTGTTATGTCATAGAGTCTAGCCGGTTATTATGGGAAACACCAGAAGGAAACAAGCTGCTCTAGGCTAATTTTAAAATTGATGGCAGCTCTAATCCCTGTCGCTGAGTGGGGAAGGGTTACCAGATGTGAGCGGGTCCTTCACCTGAATGGGGCTGCGGGTCTAAGTGTTGAGAAGGGGATAGATAGATAAATACTGTAAATGAATGTCATCAGAGGCCCCCAACTACACTAAATAAAGAGACCCATAAGGTTTCCATGTGCCCTGTCCAGTTGCCTGTACTCTGTTATGAATGGTTTTGCCTAGACAAGTTGGTTATCCCTGGCCAGTGATGCAAAAGTACTCTAGGGTATGGGAGGAAAGTGAGGCAGGACCAGAGGAAATAACAGACAAAGCAGCTTCACTCCATGGCTTTCCTAATAGTAGTCAGGGAGGCTGCAGTGGTCTCTGCCTCTGAGCAGCTGTGTGGCTTTGGGCAAGTCACTTTAACTCTCCATGCCTCAGTTTCCCTATCTGTAAAATGGAGTTAAAATGTACTCATCTACTGATTTCATAGAAATATTGTGAGGATTAATTAACTGATTTCTATAATGAACTGACAATGTGGGGCAAATTCTCTGCTGGTATAATTGGGTGCAGCTCCATAAAAGCGCAAAGATTCCTAGAACCCTAAACAAGTAGTTGTGTACTGATTTACAATCATGTCCTTGGATTTCAGGTCGCTCTAACTAGTCATAGGCTTGTGATATGGCATTATTGGGGCTTGGGGTATCTGAGCGAGTGCATGTTTAGGGCAATCCTTTCCACGGGGAATCCCCAGTTTGGGTGAGAATGAGGGTGCTAACCCCTTTGGAATGGGGAAGGTGGTAGCTGTGCTTATATGGTGGTGACTTTTCACAGCCTTCTCCAGTCTGGGTCTGTTGGAGCCAGAAGGAGAGAAACATGGACCTGAACTGGGTCTCTCACCCCTGGTTAAGCTCTCGTTTCCTCTTCTCCATTATCTCAGTGTCCTATTAACCCACGTGTGCTTCCTTTACAGCGGCAGGATCCTGTATAAGGATATGTACAAATTAGTACGGGTGATTTCGCCTCCTCTGGGCCTGGGAAAGAACTGCCCCTACAGGGTGGCGTGCAAGGTTTGCCTCCCAGTCCCCAGCCATAACCTGGCAACGGGACACACCATTAACCCCTCCTTCACTCTCCTCTGCTCCACTACCACTGCGTCTCACAAGGGAACCCTCACGTTGCTTTCCTTCGAGTTTAAAGATGTCCAACCCGCCCCAGAACCAGCAGCTGTTACCTTAGGGAAGCAGTGGGAGGGGGATCCATCTCAGAGCCCCATTGATGTGGATTTAGACAAATTTATTCCCTTACCTTCCTCCCTAAAGCAGAGAACCCTGGAGTTCCCAAAACACTTGTGCAGTGTGTGAATGTTGCCTGTGGCAAAGAGAAGGCACCTTTAATTCCAAGAATCACAGAGCTATCCCAATGGGAACTCTTTCCTATGATGAATGGAGACCAAATATTTTTTACAGCTAGGGGATGAGGATGAGAAGGAATAAAAGCCAGAGGTGCGGGGATGTCACTGGAAAGAGAGAGCGCAAACTAGAAAGGAGAACGAGGCAGGGGGCTGAGGCAAAGACCCCGTTGATCAATCGCTGGAATCCTGTTCAGAGATTCAGGACACTGCAGTCTTTTACCATGGTGCACAGTGGCTACGAAGAGCTGTTACATAATGGTGACAAATGGGGACCACGGCTCTTGGTTTGCTATGATGCAAAAAGATGACAATTCAATGGAGCAGGTGACCCATTGGGACTCCAGCAGCTGGACTCAATGGCTTCTGATCTCCCTGCCCCCCAGTCCAACACATCTGGACTGTGCCTCTCTTCCAGTAGCAATTTAAACTTGACCACGAGGCTCTTGGCCATGCTCTGCCACTGTTTGTACTAAATTCTCTGCCTCTGGCAAGGCAAACAAAGCACCCACGCGGCACCCCAGCCAGATCCTTTGCTGTCCTATCTTTTCAAGCTCGTTTTGGGGCAGCAGTGAGCAAAATCTTCCTCCCATCTGCCTCCTTTTCCTCAGGGGGCCCAAATTTCTGCATCAGAACAGGACAACCCTCTGAGCTCCTTTTCCACATTTATTCTCTCCCAACTTGGCGGAACAGGTCAGGTGGAAAAAGCAGAAGACCAGAGATGCTCCTTTTGGGAGGAGACTCTCTTGGGAGTTGCAAAAGTGGTGCTCTGTGCCACCATCGTTCCCAGTCTACAGTCCCTCACTCCACCAGGGAAGGGGGTTCAGAGTTTAGAGGCTGGTGTAGCCTCCACATCCACCCCCACCACCCCATCATCATCTCAGGATACCTTCACGAGAGTGTGAGTCAATCATCTTCAGCACCTGGAATTCAACAAGCTGGATGTTCCTCAGTGACCTTGGGGATAGCACAAAAGTCCTCTCAACCCATGTAGTCCAGTCTAAAAGGGAAAATCCCCAGTGGCTTCACCCCTATGCTCAAGTGGATAATGGACTTGCATGGTGAAGAGGCTGCCATGCTTTCCAACTTTCCTTCTCAAGCGGGGGATCTCGGCTTTTTCAGGGTAAATGTATCCCAGCATATCTTCATCAGTTACAGAAGCCCATCCCACTCCACCAAGGGCTGAGCCCCAATGAAGAAAATAGACTTATCTCTGATGTGGTTGAGAATCCTCCCTCCAAAAGGCAAAAGAGAAGCAAAATGGCTAAAAAACACAAGAGAGGCCAGAAAGCATCCCAGATCCTCATCTTCCTTCACCAGCTCCTTTGCCACACCGTGGGAACTCTTGGCTTCCCAACATAGCCCTGTGCCAGAGAAGCAGAGAGGTTCTTTCCCTGGGCATGTCTGAAATCATGGGGAGTAGACTAAAGCCAAAAGCAAATCTCTCCTGTCCAGAATTACAAGAAAAGTTGGCATGTCCCTTCATCCCTCCTTTGCAGAAGTCATTTGGAAAGAGTGGGAGATTCCTGACAAAAGGCTTGATTGGTTAGTCCTGAAATTCCACAGCGTCTGAGAAGCCAAAGACTCTATCTTCATCTTCCTTTTAGCCAATGCAACAGTGGCCTTCCTGGCAAAGGGCATGGTAATTTTTGCTGAAGGTTCTTTCTTCCCAGAATACCCTGCAGACAAGAAGATAGAAGACATGATCAGAAGGGACTTCTAAGCTTCTTCAGCTGCCCTAAGAGTCTCACTGACAACCACTCGCTTCACAAAAGCCACAGTGTCCTGGTACAACAACCAAAAAGGAATCAACCTCCTTAGAACTATGACAAATGGAATTCACAGCTAAAGAAGTTACATTCATAGCAGACAGATTCATGGGCGTTACACTTTTCAAGCCTGAGAGTCTAGCTGACAGGTAGATGCAGAAGAGAATTGCAGTATGAATACTTTGGAGCTCCAGACTCTCCCTCTACCCATCCCTTCTTCAGTCCTTCTCCAACTTCAAGAGATGCTGAGAAGCATTGACCCATCCTGAAGGAGATCTTTCATATCCCAGAGCTAGGGACAGAACAGCCTGTCTCTCAGCATGAAAACTGCTTGGAACTCTCCCCTCAATTCTTCACAGTCAGATAAAGATCTCTGGGAGTGTGGGCTATCTTAGAGCTTTAGAGCTGGACTGGTCAATGAAGATGGTGAAATTCAGGATGGAGACACTAGCTTCCACTACCTCTACGGCGTCAAGGAACCCAGCATCTTCCATCCATCTTCACCTGCAACTCCTTGGTCTTCTGGGCTTATACGTAGAAATCACTTGATGGGCTAGAGTGTCCATGAGAGAGCTTCAGGGATTCCTATTACAAGTCTGGAACCAGTGCTTAATTTGTAATGAAAGAGGGACTGGGGATCAAGCAATTAAGTGCTGGGACATAAGCAATTTTTTGACTTTCATACTGGCACAGCAAGCCCAGAGGTGCTGGGGCTATAAACTGCCAAGCTGAGAGGTGCTGGATCTGAGCCCCGGCAAGCCCCAGCACAAATTAACTACTTCCTAGAACCATTCCCAACAAGACATGCAAAGGAAAGGAGAGGTGCCACCCACAATTGGTGAAAACAGGAAGCACACATGATGGTACCATTCTCCCTCCACAATCCACATCCAAAAATTCTGACCACAAACACCAGCCTTTCAGGTTGAGGAGCACACTTGGGACCCATGGGACACAAGGAACGTATTTAGGATCAAAGAGAAAAAAGTGATCAGTCTCTTGATGACCTCAAGAAGAAGTAAGAAGGAGCACACTCTGATTTGTTCAGATGGGACAATGGCTGTGCCATGCATAAATCCACAAGAAAGCAGGTCTAAATACTAAAGTGATGGAGACAGGCTCCTGGGCAGATGTTGCTTGGCCTCCATCAGGACGATGAACAAAAATGGGACACTGAATACAAAAGCTGTCTGGCTAGGCCACCAGCAGACAGTCACATCAAAGTGGTCACTGAAATGAGAAGTATTCTAGCTGAGATCCAACAAGCTGGGTTCCCCCAGGGGTACCTATTCACATTCGGTCAGAACATGAAAGCAAAACTCTTCATCAGCAACGTAGACCAGAAATCGCTGGGAATGGAAGCTCTGACTCACTGATTAGCCAAATCTGCTTCTCTGTGCCACCCACTTCCCTTCTACTATTACTAGGAAGAGAGATTAAAAGATTATTTTTTAAAAGGTGGAAGTGTTGGTCATTCTTGCCACAAATTGTCCAAGATGGTTGCCATGGGTCAGCCTTAGTGGAGCAGTCACAGAGACCTCCAGTTCACCTTCCCAACAGACTCGATCTTTTATCCTGGAATCCACTCCTGCATCACGGCCCAGACTATCTGAGCCTGACACTTTGGCTGTTGAACAGTAATTCCTAACCAAGATGGGCAGTGCAAGGCCGTGTATAATCTCCTAGTCCCCTGCAGGCTTTCTGCCCTTTCCATTTATGCAAAGCATACAAACAGGATCCTCTTAATGGTGCTAAGCTGGGAAACAAGGCATGCCTGTCCTGGATTTCTTACAGGTCAACCAAGAATTGAGCCTAAGACCCTCCGCCATCACATTTTGCATCTCATTCATAAACAGTGCTATAAAAGCAGACACGTCCAGTTACTGATGCATCACCAGATGATCAATGTCCCTTCCATCCAAACCAGCATTTAGGCCTGTTTGAGATCTGCCCTCCGTGCTACAAGCCAGTTACCCACCCCATTTGGGTTGATGGCCCCAGTTTCCCTGTTCTTCTTGCCATAAAGACAAGTTTTCTGGTCACGAACGTGTTGATAAGAAGGCTGTGAAATTTTTGCTTTGAGAAGACACAAAGCTTGCAGAATGTTCTGTGAGGATAACATAGCTCTCATACATCAGTCATTTATTACCAAGGTACACTCTTCCTTCAGCACCTCACAAGAAATCATTTTTCCTTCATTTTGCTGAAAAGCACTGCACTTCCGGGGAGGAGCAGGGTGCATGCTAACTGTGAAAAGAACTGATAAAATTTACCCTGATGGAACCAACCCATTCAGGAAACACCATCTTCATTTGTTTACTTTTGCCCTAAGTGCCTGGGCTAGAACACATCAAAATCCTCCATAGCCAGCTGGATCGAGTGCTGCATTTCTGAAGTATCTACAGACGCTAATATGCCAATTCCAGGATGCGACAGAGCTCACTCATTACATTCCTTGATGGCATCCTGGATAGAAAGGTTATCAGCTGCTACAGAGATAATCTGCAAGGCTGCCCCTAGGTTATGCAGCAAGACCTATAGAAAACATTGCAGGCTGTACCTCCAACCCTCGGTGGTAGCATCATTCAACAGGAAGCTGCTCCCAAATTAGACTAATACCAGAGAAGAATATTCTTCCTCTGTCCTCTTTATCGGTCTCTCTCTACTAACGTTTCCTTATTGCTCACTACATCTGATTGGGAAAGAGGTCAGGATCCTGAATGGAATGTTTGTTACTTGACAATTTCCTCTCTAGAACTGACCACTCTCCCAGTTAACCCTACCGGAGATACCTTCTTCAGATGCCTCTACAATGGCTGCCTTGCCACTCCATGTGTATAGTTAATACAGTCACCGTTAAGCATTTGCATTTATCCATTAACTGTCTGGCGTTTCAATACAGATGTTGAAGTGTTCATCTGGTGCAAGGGCAGAAGAGAAGTGGCCAAGCCCAGGGGTCCTGTGAGACCCGTCTGAACTGCCTTCCATATTTGCAGGAAGAGAGGTGCAGCCCAAATGTCTCATTGTGGAAGAGGTCAGTCCTGGAAAGGAAATTCATCAGATGACAAATTTGTGATACTCTTCCTGAGCTTAACAGATCGGGACAGGTCATTGCAAGCAGAGGAGCGCAAGGTGGGAATCCATCAAGGAAGCAATCCTAGTTACTGTTCCATTTGGGGGAATCCCAGTGAGCTTCAATCTTGGAAGGCCAAACAGCTGCCTCTGCTGAGACTCTTTAAACTCCAACTTGGCGGAACTTGCAGTCGCATGTGAGAGAGAGCCGGGGTGGGAGCATGGCATGCCGAACTTTCCTCCTGGTTTTCTTTTCTCAGCCACTAGCATGCCTTTTGCACTGGTGCATGGTGGGAAAGTGCTCCATCCACAGGGCCAGACGGAAGCAACTGGGCATATTTCCTTTGACAAATGACCCTGGCCCGCTGCCTTCTATGCAAGATGCTGCCCCCAGTTGCATAGACATTACAAGATGGGGATACATGACGTTCCAGCCATGGGTTATGTGACATTTTGAAACAGTGCCTGGGACCCAGAAAGGGAAGAAACTACGGAGTCCATGGAACATTGTTGGTTCCTCTGTATCACAGAGATATGTGCTACCACATCTCAAATAACCCATTGCTTCAGCGCCGTATATCTGATTTATGCCACTTGCACACAGCCCTGGGACTTGTGGAATAACTGTATTTTGGAGGGGTGGGCAGGGTGGGTTCAGACTAGAAAGTTACTGCCAAGACTGCAGGGAAAAGTAGAACTAGCCAGCAGCAGCAGCAGAGAGCTGGAGAGGCGAGTGGTTTAAGCTGGCGTTTCTGGGTCTGTGTGTGGAGTGATATAAATCCTCATCAAGACGGACACTTGTGTATGATTTGCCTTGATTAACGGGTTTCCTGTTCTTTTCCTGTTTGTCCATTTGTTTTTTCTCTCCTGTTTCCTGTATTATTATTTTGTTTGATTGATTTTGCTCTCTGGGAATGCGTCTTCTCCTCTCCTCTCTCTGTCTGCATCTTCCTTCCTCTCCTCTTCCCCACCCTACCTTACTCCTCCTCCCCATCTTTCCCATCCACCCCTTCCTCCTCCATGAGCAGTGGCCGCATCCATTACACTGAGATGTATGAAATGCTGACTCTCATGTCACCACCGCTAGGCCTCGGCAAGAGATGTCCCTCCAAAGTGGCCTATAAGGTAGACCAACCCTTCCTTCCTTCCTTCTGGGCTAGTGCTGAGCAGGGAGTGGGAGAGGGAACTGTTGAATATTCAGGAAGCTCTAGCTGGTTTGATTTAATCAGAAATCACATGCCCCATAAGGAGAGGTACTGTCCATTCTGACAGAGATCTGTTTTGGATATGACACACCCACCGGGACACCCGGGAATGTAGCATTCCTGTTATGGGAAAGGATGGAAATCTGGCTCAGTATAAGAATGGGAAGTAGAAGGATAACACAGCCCCTTTGCAGTTGGGCCAATTGAACAGCCCCCAAATGGGATTGATAGGGGTTCTCTGGAACTAGGCCTCCTCCACGCGGTGGAGGAAACTCCAGGATGGCCCATCCTTACTTGACCCTGAACCATACTGCTCCCAGACCCACTCACTTGGAAAGGTTGAAATGAGAAGAAAGTAGGCCATGAGGGTCCTCGTGTAAGCCTGGGTGTGCAGTGATCACAGTGTGCCAGCCTGGCACTAATTCCCCAGGGATTGCTCATGCAATCTGGAAAGAGAACACTCCATGCTGAGGTCGAGCTGGTGAGAATCCCATGCCTTTGCCCACTGGGGCTTTTTACCTTTGGACGCTAGAGTGACTATCTTTAACTGACTCTTTGATTGCTCTGCTGGTGGAGTGTCCTGTGCTCCTGCCTCTGGGGAAGCACTCTAGAGCCTGCTGGCTAGCTGCATGGGATGTGTGATGTGGGAGGAAGCTGTGAATGGGTCAGGAGCTGTGCAACGTTGAGCTCTGGCAGACTGGCCCAGAAAGGTATTCAGAGTGAGATATCCTGTTGCAATATTGGAGACAGAACTCAAAGAGAATTATGAGGGAGACTCCAAGATCAGGGGCTGAAATAATTGGTTCAAAAGCCACAGGAGGATCTCCCCAGAACTTGGCTTCCAGACTTCCCCTACTGAATGCTGACAGTGTCTGTGGTGTTCTAGCTAGCAACAGCTTCTGCACCCACATATTCCTGTGTAGCTGCTCACACTCACACAAGCACTCTCACTTGCTCCTGCATACACCCCTGCTAGTGTTGTGACTGGGTGAGAACCTTCGTGCCCAGGAGAACTGCTGTGCACGATGCAGCAGGAAGTACTAAGGATGGGACGGATGTGGGTAGGTGCGGGAGAGGGAAATCCTGATATATACACAGAGCAAAATATACTCTCTGGAAAGTGGATCTGACCATTTGAGTTTGTCCCCCTCTGGGTGAAGGGAGCATGGCCTGACCTCTCCTGCCTTGGTCGCCTTCCTCTCTCTCCCTGGCTGCCCTCTATCTATCTCCCCATTGGATAAGTTGGATCCTATGCATGTGTGATCATATGCCGGCAACTATCATCTCTGAAAGACTCAAAAAGGGGGCGCCAGGATGTTGCATATTAGGCAAGCCAGCCAATCAGAATTGCCCAGGGTTTAGGAGTGTCCCCAGAGGATGGGGCAGAAGCTGGATTTCAAAACTGCTCTGAAGCAGAAGATGGAGCAATCCCCCAGGGCTGTCTCCCTCTTGGTAATTTCCAGAGCCGAATCCCTGAGTTTTCAGGAGTCCTTTCCGAAAGCACAGGGAACACCCACTCACTCTCTAAGCTAGGAGGTTGCTCTTGGGCTGTAGCATAGGGTCCTGGAAAGCCAAATGACAGGCATAGGAAGGCAGTGAGCTGGAATACTGGGGGAGGGGGATAGAAGGAGCTGGAATGGGAGGGAGGGGCTGATCCTTGCCCTTCTTTTTTGGCTGTGCTGTTTTACATGCTCTCTTGCTTTTTCCCCTCCTACCTGCTTGATGTGTTTTTCGATATTGTTTGTCGCCTGCTGTTTTTTCTCTTTTTTGCGCAGAGGCTAGTGCTGATGAACATGCCTGTGGCTGAGGACATGACGGTCCATTTCACCTCTACCTTGATGGCTCTGATCCGTACAGCACTGGACATCAAAATCGCTAAAGGTGAGAGTGGGGAGCAGCGGCACAAGGATTCAGGAGCAGTCGATGCAGACAGCGGGACGGGTGGTGGAGCTGACTTATTACATTGGCAAGGGGCAGGAGGCTATTCATTCAGTCCTATTTGCTTCCTCTGGCAGGCTGAGTACTATGTGGGATCATTGCTCTGGGGTCAGATGCAGGGATGGAGGAAATAGCTAGTAAGAGAGGGCAAGAGAGAAATCAACCCCAGTCTGCGTCTGGCTCTGTAACCTTTCGAGTCTGAAACTATCTGTTAGTTTCAGTTTAGAAGGAGCTGCTTTCCTCATAAATACTGACGCTGCTCTCTTCCATGATGGGCAGCTTTCCACTTAAAGCTGCGCTGCTCAGAAAACTGTAACGTATCTCCTGGCCGTGACAGCCAGAGGGAGAGATGTAGGAGGAGAGTTCCCATCCTCCCACCAAAAGAGAATCACAAAAACTGACCCCAAGCACCTTATGTTCTCTAGCGACTTCTTTTGCCCAAAGTACAGAAAACAGCACTCGTAGGAGCCTGTGGAACTCACATCTTGAGCTCAGCAGCCTGTGGGAACTTGGGGGAAATGGAGTGGAGCCCTGGAGGGAGTCCCCTAGAAGGGGAAATATTTAAAAATAATCCTTATGAGGATGTGGAAATTACTTCACTCCAATACACTGCCCATTCTTGGCCCATAACAAGAGACAAGTAGAAAGTCCAGTGGACCGGCATGGTACTGGGTGTCTCGGGGCCAGGTGTAAGAGACCGAAAGCCTCTCCATTTCATAGCTGTCCAGAGGCCTATGTGAACGTGAACTGGAGTGGTGGCCTCAGCCATAGGCCCAGTGGAGAAGTATCCATGTCACCAGCAAATCTGGCATGAACAGGCACCATTCTTGACAGCCTCAGCTGAGAGGCCATGGTCTGAATGAGTCTGGGGGGTGAATTAGCTTCTCATTCTAGAGGTGGCTGCACCAGGTGAGATCTGAAGCCTATCGGTAAGGCCATATAGGAGAGCTTGCAGTGGCTCTGCCTGGCTTACCCCTGTTTTCCCAGGCTGTCAATACCTTTCACCAGCACTTAGTTTAAAGGAAGTAGCAGCAGGTGTGTGTGGGATGGAGGAAGGGAGATCTGCACTGAGTGAGAGGCTTTTCTATGGAGGAGATTTCCCTTCTAGCACTGTATGCCACTGAATGTTCCCATTCAGAGTTGCCACTTGTTGGTAGCGGCTCTTTCTCCCAATTATGGCTGCATGGTGCCATATCATTTAAAAGCAAATCCATCCTAACCTTGAAGATGGAAAGGATTGCGTTCAGCTATGCCCAGGGCATGAAGATGGACTCATAGGGTCTGTCTACACTGCAGTTGGACACCAGCAGCTGGCCCCTGCCCGCTGACTTGGGCTCGGGGTAAGGGGTTGTTTAACTGCTGTGTAGACATTTGGGTTTGGGCTGTAGCCCGAGCTCTGGGAGCCTCCCACCTCACAGAGTCCTAGAGCCCAGGCTTCAGCCTGAGCCCGAATGTTTACACCACAATTAAACAGCTCCTTAGCCCGAGTCCCATGAGCGTGAGTCAACTGGCACGGGCTGGCCATGAGTTTTTAAAGGCAGCAGCAGTCAAAAAAGCTAATAGAATGTTAGGAACTATTAGAAAAGGGATAGATAATAAGACAGAAAATATAATGCCACTATATAAATCCATGGTACGCCCACACCTTGAATACTACATCCCACCCCAAAAAAGATAACTAGAATTGGAAAAGGTACAAAAGAGGGCAACAAAAATGATAAAGGGTATGGAACAGTTTCCATGTGAAGAGAGATTAAAAAGACTGTGACAGTCCAACTTGAAAAGGAGACAATTCAGTGGAGTTATAAGAGTCTACAAAATCATGAATGGTGTGGAGAAAATGAACAGGGAAGTGTTATTTACTCCTTCATATAACACAAGAACCAGGGGTCACCCAATGAAATTAATAGGCAGCAGGTTTAAAACAAAAGGAAGTACTCCTTCCCACAACGCATAGTCAACCTATGGAACTCGTTGCCAGGGGATGTTGTGAAGACCAAAAGTATAACTGGGTTCAAAAAAGAATTAGATTGATTCATGGAGGATAGGTCTATCAATGGCTATTAGCCAAGATGGTCAGGGACACAACCTCAAGTTCTGGGTGGCCCTAGCTTCTGATTGCGAGAAGCTAGAGTGGACAACGGGGTGGATCACTCAATGGCTGCCTGTTCTGTTCATTCCCTCTGACGCATCTGGCATTGGCCACTGTCAGAAGACAGGACACTGGGCTAGATGGACCATTGGTCTAATCCAGTATGGCCATTCTTATGTTCAGTGTAGACATACCGATAAGGACCTCCCTGCCTTTCTGCAACCTGTCCCATCGGTAGTCTGTGTGGACCCATTCTGTCTTTGTGTTCAAGGTGGTGCAGACTGGCAGCAGTTGGATTCAGAGCTGCAAAAGGAGATTCTGGCCATCTGGCCTCACCTGTCCCAGAAGATGCTGGACGTACTAGTGCCCCTGCCAAAAAGTGAGTCTCCTCCTTCTGCATCATTACTGCCAACTTCTCACAATGCCAAGGTTGGGAAGGCATCTCTAGCAAGGGGAACAGAAACATGGCAATCATAGCTCATTGCTTAAGGAGAAGCCCAGAGGAGATTTTCTCTAACACAAGCAAAATTTCTCCTTGCTCCACCCCAATACCCTGGACCCGCCTGAAAAATAAATAGCATGAGGTGATCTTCTCAGCTCAAACCCCTTTGATCAGGAGGATCCTCTGACCCATATGTGTGTGTGTGGAGGGGGATTGTTTGTTCCCTCTTTCTTTTGATGGAGTTACAGCAACTGTGTGATGAGGCTGTGTATTTCCAGTGTTTTATTACTGTGATTCTAAGCTGTCCACCTCCAGACTGTCCTAAATCTGAAGGGATTTCCACCCACAGTACTTGGTCTTTTAATTCCATTTCTTCTAGAGCACTGAACAGAGTTTGTCTTTTAAGGATCAGGAGAGTAAGATGGGTATTGTGAGATCGCAAAGGATGGGCAATAGAGTTTTCAGACCTTCCCTCCTATTGATTCTGCTAACATCAAAGTGTTCCTCTTATGCTCGCAGCTTCTGACCTGACGGTGGGCAAAATATATGCAGCCATGATGATCATGGACTACTATAAGCAGAGCAAAGCAAAGAAGCAGAAACAGCAGCTGGAGGAACAGGTGAGTTCAACCACTGCAAGAATTGGCTAGTGCTTTTTGGCTGTGGGGAGAGCGGAGAGCTCATGACGCCTTCAGAGCGAGGGTTCTGTATCAAAGTGGCCTTTAGACAAGACACTAACCACACAGAGATTCTCAACATGGCTGGCACAGCACTAAGACAGTGACCATCTGAAGGTTTAAGGGATGGGTGAGTGAAGGAGACGACAGGTAAAAGAAGAGGTGGGTGATTTAAAGCAAATGTATTCATAGCAGTGTAGAGTTTATGCTAGACAGATAGACAGCAGTCCAGAAGATGGATTCAGAAAGGGGCAGCATTGTCTTGCTTTTAATCTTCTGTACAAGGGATTTCTTTTTTATGCAGCAGAAATGTTTTGCGTTTTAAATGGACTCAGACTGTTTATTTTTTATTACAGAAAAATGCCCCTATGTTCCAGCGCATGGAGCCCTCATCTCTGCCTCCGGAGATCCTTTCTAATGCCAAAGCTTTGCCTTACCTCCAGCAGGACACCCTTTCAGGCCTGTAAGTATAGCCCTTAATACCTGTAGCATATCTGCTCTGGTGTTTCTGTTCCTACAGACATTATTTTATTTCCTGAATGAATGGCACTGGAGGTGCACATAGGAGTAGTAGGCAGAGCCCAGGGGAAAAGGAAATCCTGGCAGTCATCAGAAACATCCCGATCATTGTAGGACGAATGCAGAAGTATGAGCTTCTAGTGTGTTTTTGTTAGTGTTACCAAAGGACCACAAAGAGCTACATTTCAGCCTATGAACAGCATTAGAATGTATCCAGCCACATAGATGTAGAACTGGGAGAATAACTGTTTTTTCGGTTCATTGGCAGTTCCAAAAAACTGGAAAAATATTTCCATTAGTGCACCAAACCTGAAATGTCTTAGACTTTTCAGTGAATTGAAAAAGTTGGGAAACTTTTCAAATGTTTCATTTTGAATCTTTTTAATCAGAGCAAAGGAAATGAAGGTCTAAAGCAAGGGTTCACAAATAAGGGAGTCACAAAATGGTTACATGGGGTTTGGCCCTCGTTAAATTAAATTAATCTCCCCCATTTTTATTTTTTAAGGTGAGGGTTATACTCAGAGACTTGCTGTGTGAAAGGGATCACCAGTACAAAAAGTTTGAAAATCACTGATCTAGAGTCACAGAAAAAGAGGAGGAAGAGCCCCCCATACACCCAATATCCTCATGGTTAGAGCACTTACTGGGGATGTGATAGACTCTAGTGTGAATCACTCAGGCCTTGAACCCAGGTCTCCTGCCTCCTAAGTGAGTGCCCTACTCCCCAAGGTATAAGCGATTTTGGAGTAGGGTGCACTAAGTCTGCAGTTGTACCACTGTTGCCCTTTTGAATCTAGCCCCCAAAAATTCAAATATTGTTTGTTGATAATGTCGTTCTGACATTTTCAAACTTATTTTATTTTTTTACTTAGATCAAAATAATTTGCCGAAATCACCATGAATTTGCAAATTGTTTCAGTTGCCCCAAATCTGCATTTTTTTGGCAGACAAATTACTCCAAGCTCTATGTAGACAACACTGAAAACCCAACATGACATTAGCAGAACAACCAAGGAGGTTGTACGATCAAGGAGGACTAGTATGCATCTGAGACTGGTAGAGAGATAGTGAGTCTTTCACTTCAAGGTCCCTAGTTTAAAACTGGGTCAAGGTTAGTAGTGACTATAAGTCAAAACTATTCCGAGGCAAAGGGAAAATAGGAAGAGGCCAATATGGCTCCATCAGGAGCTCTTTAATGACCTGAAAATCAAAAAGGAATCCTACAGAAATTGGAAACATGGTCAAAATGATAAGGAGAAGTACAGAAGAACAGTACAAGCATGTAGGGACAAAATCAGAAAGGCTAAGGCACAAAATGAGTTACATATAGAAAGGACATAAAAGCAATAAGAAGAGATTCTTTAAATACATTAGGAGCATGAGAAAGACAAAGAAAAGTGTAGGTCTCTACTTACTGGGGGAAGAGAGCTCATAACTGATGACATGAAGAAAGCTGAGGTGCTTAATGCCTTTTGCTTCAATCTTCACTAAAAAGGTGAATGATGACCAGATAATCAACACAATTAATACTGACAACCAGGGGGAAGGAACGCAAGCCAAAATAGGGAAAGAGCAGGTTAAAGAATGTGTAGGTAAGTTAGATGTGTTCAAGTCAGCAGGGCCTGATGGAATTCATCTTAGGGTTCTTAAGGAACTAGCTGACCCAATCTTGGAGCCAATAGCAATTATCTTTGAGAATGCTTGGGGGGCGGGGGAGGTCCCAGAAGACTGGAGAAGGGCAAACATAGTACCTATCTTTAAAAGGTGGAACAAGGAGGACCCAGGGAGTTACAGACCAGTCAGCCTAATTTCAATACCTGGAAAGATACTGGAGAAAATTATTAAACAATCAGTTTGTAAGCACCTGAAAGATAATAGGGTTGTAAGTAATTGTCAGTATGGACTTGTCAAGTACAATTATGTCACACCAACTTAATTTCCTCCTTTGATAGGACAACTGGCCTAGTGGATGAGGAGAAGCAGTAGACATGATATACCTTTATTTTAATAAGGCTTTTGGCACAGTCCCCACATGAAATTCTCATAAGCAAACTAAGGAAATGTGGTCTAGATGAATTTACTATAAGGTGGATGCACAACTGGTTGAAAGACTGTACTCAAAGAGTAGTTATCAATGGCTTGCTGTTGAATTGGGAGGGTATATTCCCACAAGGGTCAGTCCGTGGTCTGGTACTGTTCAATATTTTCTTTAATGACTTGGATAATGGAGTAGAGAGCATGCTTATAAAATTTGCAGATAACACCAACCTGGAAGGCGTTGTAATCACTTTGGAGGACAGGTTAAAATTCAAAATGACCTTGACAAATTGGAGAATTGGTCTGAATTCAACAACATGAAATTCAGTAAGTTCTACACTTAGGAAGAAAAAATCAAATGCACAGCTACAAAATGGGGAATCATTTTCTAGGTGGTGGTACGGCTGAAAAAGATCGTGGGGTTATAGTGGACCATGAACTGGATATGAGTCAATGTGATATAGCTGCAAAAAAAGCTAATATAATTCTGGAGTGTAACAACAGGCCTGTTGTCTGTAAGACATAGTAGGTAATTGTTCAGTTCTACTTGGCACAGGTGAGGCCCCAGCTGGGGTACTGTGTCCAGTTCTGGGAACCACAATTTAGGAAGGATATGGACAAATTGGAAAAAGTCCAGAGGAGAGCAACAAAAATGATAAAAGGTTTAGAAAACCTGACCTATGAGGAAAGGTTGAAAAATCTGGGCATGGATAGTCTGGAGAAAAGAAGACTAAGGTGGGGACCTGATAACAGTCTTCCAATATCTTAAGAGCTGTTATAAAGAGGCTGGAGATCAGTTGTTCTCCATCTTCATGGAAGGTAGAACAAGAAGTAATGGGCTTAATCTGCAGCAATGGAGATTTAGGTTAGATATTGGGGAAAACTTTCTAACTCTAAGGGTAGTTAAGCTCTGAAATAGCCATCCAAGGAAGGTTGTGGAATCCCCATCATTGGAAGTTTTTAAAAACAAGTGGGACAAACATCTGTCAGGGATGATCTAGGTTTACTTGGTCCTGCCACAGTGTAGGGAGCTAGGCTTGATGACTTCTCAAGGTCCCTTCCATCCCTAAATTTCTAGGATTCTAAGTCCTTGTTGTCTGATTGTTGTTTGGCTCATGTGAAGTGAGCCTATGGTCTCAGTCCTTCTCCCAGCTGGCAAGCACCACCATAGCAGGTGGCAACTGTTTCAGTCTCAGCAGAGAGGTCAAGGAATAAATGAGAAATGTGGCATGGAGACTGTGTTACCCTCTCATCCCTAGAGGTGGTCCCTCTGGGTCAGGGTTGAGGTCCATTGCAGCACAGTATGAGGAAGCTTGCCTGGCCTCTACTCTTGCTTTACCTTTTCTGAGAGTCAGTGTGCACTTCAGTCTGGGAATCTTGTGGCTTTGGCCAACTCTAAATTCACCTGAAAAAATGTTAAGAGGAAAAGAAAAAATCAATAATGCTTGAACATGATTGACATTTCTGTTACGAGTGACATAACACCCTGTTCTTCAGAGACAATGCAACCACCAGGCACGTGATGTCACTTAGTAATGCCATCCCCATAATCACAGGCATCCCTGAGGAAGCCATCAATGTACCACTGCGCCACTGTTAGCTGCAAAATAACTGGACTACTTTACAGAGAAACAAAATATCCAATCTGAGAAAAGTAAAACTCTTGTGATTGTCAGCCAAGTATGACCGCCAGGTGGAGGCTCATTTTGGAACTGTCACTGTGCTCCCACATTGCAGGTGGCACAACGGATGTCCCTTTTCAACGAAGTGCCAGCTGTCAGGACAGTACTTAGGAATGCCAGGTTGAGGTTTGTATGGGAGATGAGAAGTTGTTAATTTCAATTCACAGCGTAACCACCAAAGGAGCACCTCTTGCCAGGAGAACTTTGAGAATGCAGTGCTAAGTGAAATGAGGTCACCTTTTTTCTTTAAGAGGTTTAAGTCAGAGAGGCCATCAGTGATCGCAGCATGAAGATTTGTTCTCTCTCTCTGTCCTTCTGAAGTTGGAATATCTTTGCAGGAGCAGCCGGAGTGGGTACCTGTCGCTGAGTCCACTCTCTCCTCAAGAGATATTCCAACTGGCTTGTATGGATTCGACACATGGGCAGTTCCAGGAGCAGCAGTCTCTGGTAAACCAATGTCCTGCCTTTAATGCACTTACTTTATGGTCTCAGCACCGCTGCCCTGCTCTGTTTCCAAAAGGTAGTTCCAATTTTATTGCCCCATCCTGTGAGCGTGCCGTGGGTAGTCCCACACACATGCACACTGCTCAAAAACCTTCTTGGGTCCAGTGGTTCTCAACCTGTTTCCATTGTGGGCCACATATGCAGCCCACAACAACTTATGTGGGCTGCATCCAGTACTACCTGAATGACCCTGAGGATGTCACATGGGCTGCAGCTCTGTGCTGACTGGACCACAAGCAGCCCGCGGGCCACAGTTTGAGAACCACTGGTCCAAGCAATAATACCAACTCTCTTGCTACTTCTTCCCTCATTTAAAATCAAATCCATCTTAACTTTGAAGATGGAAAGGATTGTGTTCAGCTATGCCCAGGGCATGGAACTTCAGATCGTGCACAGGCCTGGTTTGTAGGGAGTGTGGGGATGCAAAATGTTGTACACACACCACATATTGACAGGTGGACCCAGATGGCCAGCTGGTGTAAATCAGCAGGACTCCATTGGAGCTATGCCAGTTTACAGCAGCTGAAAATCTGGCCCGACGTTTATCAGAGCTACTAAGGATGCCATGTGCCTGGTGCTGTTTAACTATGTTTCTAAAGAAAGTCTGAGCAGCCCAGTGTTCTTCCTCTCTCTGTTTCCAGGCCCAGGACACGAGTGCACAGGAAATACCACAGACTGGGAGGTGCTCTAAGACTTTGTGATGCTGTAGTACAATGGATTGATATAATGCAGTAAACTATCCTTTTCTTCACAGGTCAATTCCTTTTATTAAATACTCATTTCGGTGGGTTACCCTGTGCTGAATGATGGTATCGGCTGCTTTGGGATTCGTGTTCATCTTGTTGTCAGTGCTGGTGTCCATTATCAAAATTGAACTGTTGAACTGTGTCACACAAACGTGAACATACACATATGCCCACATTCCGGTCAGCAGCACTAGTGTCTGTGTATGTGTATATATGTACACGTGTGTGCATTGGACACCACCCTTACTCTTGTTGGACTGCAGTGTTGTATCACTGTACATTTCCAGTCTGATTTGTATGCTTCTCAGAGTTTGTAGCACTATCTCTGTGAATTCTGTATCACGCACATGGCACCTCTCCATACAACTCAGCCCTTCAGCCAAAAATGGAAACTTCACGGTCAACCTTTCATGGAGACTGCTGGCTATGAAGGAGGGGGTCTCTGAATTCACCTCTTCTATTGTCACTTCCTAGTGATGACCTACATCTATCTCATGTCACTTCCTGGCAACCCAAAATTATAGCACTTGCTTCTGTTTTTCCTCTTTGACCAAAACAAAAGAGATTTTTTAAGTTGGAAATTAACCAAAATATACAAATGTGACATTGAGCCCTTTCTGATTCATTTAACTTGGACATGACTGGAAAAACCTTTTAGAAAATCAAAACAGAGAAGATTCTCCAAGCTTAAAAAAAGGAAATAAAAGAAAACTAAACAGTAGAAGGGTAGATTATTCCAGGGACCTAGAAAAATCAGTCTTGGTTTTCCTTCTCTCATTGCTAAAATAAAAAAGTAGTGAAGATTGCCTCGGTGTCAGCCAGAGCAGGAACCTGTGAGCTGGGTCTCTGTAATGGAGCCTGAGACTGAAACTGCTGTTAATACCGAATCCAGCCATTCTCAGTGTTTGGCCAACCAAAAAACTGCGCTCTGTTTCTGAGATTTGAAAAAGGCAGGTTCCCCTCCTGTCAAGCGGTTCCCAGTCCAACAGGAACATAGACACTGGCAGGAGAGAAGTGGTGACCTAATCAAACAAAATCCCACGAGCTTGGCTGTGTGTTTATTTCCAGGAGCCAGAGGTTAGAGAGTTTCAAAGCGTGCAGCCCTCTAACCGTGGCAACTATCTCCCCGTGGACACTCAGGAGCGCGCTGTATCTGGGAGGGCCTCCTCCATGCCACGCCTGACTGTGGATCCCCAGGTAACACCAAGCGAAACCATAGCCGGACAAGCAGAAGTGGAAGTACGTAGCTGTAGCTATCTGAAATGAAAAGAGAGCCCATATTTTTCCTGTGAGATGTTTAGTGCTGCATTGCCAGGCCCTACTGCGGTGTGCTAGGTATCACTAGTGCTTTTCCAGCAGGTCTCTATCTGGAAGGCATTGGGAAACAGTCTATCTTAGGGGATGACATGGCCCCTATTCCTCCTGTACTTGGGTACCCCACAGTCTGTACCATAGTTATCCTAACAACACCCTTGGGAGGAAGGGTGATGCTATTATCCCCATTGTATAGATGATGAACTGAGGCACAGAGAGACTTGCCCAAGGTCACACAGGAAGCCTGTGGTGGAGCAGGGAATGGAACCCAGGTCTCCCGAGATAGAACCCAAACTACTGGACCATCCTTCTGCTCCCCCTAGCCCACTCCCATTGTCGTTCAGCAGGACTGGTTCATGGGTGTTTCATTCAACATGCAACATTTTCAAAGTATCCCTCCCTACTTGGCAAATATTTGCATTGACAATTACCCAACTTCTGCTTTCCTTCTTCTGCTGTTGTCCTGAAACACGCACACACCTGTCTGGCCCTGGGCAGTCTGTCCTGATCAGTCTGGGTCATGCTCCATCTCTTCGTTTGTCTGCCTGGTTTTTCTGTCTGTTTGTCTCGTATTCTGTTTTGACCGAGACATGAAAGCTTTTCTTGGGTTGTTTTCATAACCCTTTGGCATGAAGTATCAGGACCTCACATTTCTTCAGTAGTGGGGACAGTATTAACAGGCCCTTCCATGCCAAAGGGTGTGGTATGCAATGATCCTAGTATTCTCCTTGGGTTAAATCCACATTGCTTGTCTACAGTGGTCCTTTGGGGAGTGGGGAGATAAGGAGAACTTTTCTCTGCTGATGCTACTGAGTGAACTGGTAATTTGGCACCTGGTAATGGGTGGATGTTTGATGGCTCTTTGTTGTATCTTTCCCAAATACTGCCTGCCCAACCATCTCCAAATAGGCTGAGACAGTCCAAAGGGACGCAGAAGCTGCTCTACCATCAGGCATAGAGGGGATTGACTACCTCTGGGAGAAGTGGCTGAACACAATATGGGGATGAGAGGCAACATGGCACCAGCACCGAGGGACTGGAGGGATATGGAAGGAAATAG
Organism: Chelonoidis abingdonii; assembly: GCF_003597395.2. Taxonomy (NCBI): domain Eukaryota; kingdom Metazoa; phylum Chordata; order Testudines; family Testudinidae; genus Chelonoidis; species Chelonoidis abingdonii. Next base: position 56,791,607 of record NC_133775.1, on the reverse strand, counting down.
CTTTGTTTTAAAGGGAAAAATGCACAAGAAGCAAGGGGAGGCGGCAGGAAGCAAGTCAGAAAGAAGGCACAAGAAGAGAAATGGAGAGAAATACAAGGAGAGGGGATTGGGTGGGAGAGGGAAGGGAAGGAAAAGAATGGATCCAACGATGGAGGAGGGAACAGCAGATGAGGTAAGACAAGAAAAAATACAAGCAGGGACAACTGATGGGTGGCAAAGAACAAGAGAAGACAAGAGTGGAGAGAGGGAAGAAAACAAGGGATGGACTAAAGGAGGGGAAGGAAATGGTGAAAGGAAGAGGGAAAGCATGGAAACATGGAAACCTGAGATGAGAGTGGAGAGGGAATGGGGAGGAATAAGGTGGCAGAAAGGAAGGAGGGATGGAAGAGAAATGGTGTAAGGGGGAGAGAAGGATATGGAGAGTGAATATAGTTAGAAGGACAGGTAGTTGGCTATAAGAGCAACATGAGAGAGTGAGGGCAAATGGGGAAGAGGCAGGAGATGAAGGACAGGATGGTGGACTGGTGAGAAGGGGACAGGCCAAGGAGAAGTATATGGAAATATGGCAGTAGTCCCACAAATACATTGAAAAGAGAGAGACATGGGAGCAAATAAACCAATAGGAGCTTTCCTTTCTCTTCCCTTTTGAATTTCCTTTGCTCTTCCTTTTTCTGTGCTGATTGACACCAGGTGAGAATCTGGCCATAGGTTTTTAATTCAGTGATAGATGCTGGAGCAGCTCTGGAGCCTTTGCTGTTAAATTTCCTGCACTCCCTTCTGGAAAGTGTCTGAGCAGGAGAGACTGTACTAGTCTTTCTCTGATATTAGACACCTTGACCTCAGAGTGGTCCTTCTGCCTCCCCCTGCCGCTGCTGCTGGCTTCCATTAATCATCCCATGGGGTGCATTTCCAGGTGGTTACAGACACAAGCTCTATGAGACGATCATTCTCCACCATCCGGGACAAGCGTCCTAACAGCTCCTGGCTGGATGAGTTCTCCATGGAGCGAAGCAGTGAAAACACGTACAAGTCACGCCGGCGCAGTTACCACTCCTCGCTGCAGCTATCTGCTCGCCGCCTGAACGCAGACTCAGGTGAGGGGGGTTCTTTCCCAGAGTACAAGAATCTTCTTTGGGTGAGTAATTCACTACTTTCTACAGTCCGAGCTTCAGTATTACTATTGGGTATGGCAGAGTCGTAGGGCACGCCGCCCAAAGACAATAGTAAAGAATCAAGAACTAGAAATCCAATCCAATCCAATCCAGCTTGATCATCATGCATTGCTCTTCCATGCAAGACATGCCCCAGGACAGTATACAGGATTAAATTATACATTCGGAGAGTGCCACAGGGAGCAAGGAGGGGAGGGAGCTGCTAAGAAATATGGGCAAGGGAGACATATATTTTATGAAATCTGAAAACAGATGGAGAGTCCGTGAGCCAGAGAGATGCAGGCGCTGTAAAGAGGAAGGCTACCTTGTACCAGGTATGGAGATGACAGAAAACTGGTGGGGGCTGGACAAGCAGAGGGGGCAGTGGGCAGACCAGGGAAGAATAGTGTTCTATAAGAGTTGCACCCGCAGTCCAAGAGTTGCCAAAACGAGGTTCCAGAACAGCTGCAGCAGGACACTTGATGTCCCATGTTTGGGTCTTGGCTTGGGGTCCCTCCCACTGTGGTCCAGCATTCCTCCAGCTGGGGTGAGCCACAGAACATCTCAAACTCAGGTCCCTGTGATTGGGCTACCAACCAGGCCCTTGCTCCAGTGTCCATCTGGCTTAGCTCTACTCGGTGTGGGGTGTTCTTCCTCTAACCCTGAAGGAGGCCACCCCCATCCTGGTCTCCTGTTGCTCCTTCACACCATCAGCAGCATGTACAGGAGTTGTGCTGAGCCACCAGCCCTCTTCTACAGCAGCAGTGCTGTCCATCCTCTGTCCCAGGCAGCATCAGGATTGGCAGTGGTACAAGTTTGCCATCCCTGCCTTACGTGAGTGGCTGCAGATCCTCAACTCTGGCTCCCACTATAGGTGCAAAGGATTCACTGCAGCACCAGATGAGTTTGGTGCCACTGGATTTCTGATTGGCAAGTGCTGTTTAGGTGAAGGAGAAGAGGAGGCTATGCAGGGATAGGCCAAAACAAAATGGCAAAATCGTTTGGTGTATATCCATGAGCTTCCCCAAGAGGGAGTGAGAAGTAGAGAGAAATCAGGTCTGTAAGCTAAGCTGGAGTCAGTCCATAGAAGACTTGAGAAACCAGGTGTGAACTGGATCCTGACATGACTTGGGAGTCAGTGGAACTGTATGGAGACAGGGCTGCAGCATTCTGCACCTCCTGGAGTCTGGTGAGATGGGGCTCGGCAAAGTCATGGAGAAGAGAGTTGCCATGGCTCAGGCATGGATGAGAATTTCAGCTGAAAGCGAGGCAGTAGCTTGCATTGGTATCATTGTGGAGCTGGTGATGGGCAGGTTTACAGGCACAGGAGATGTGGGAGGAGAAGGAAAGTTCAGATGCTAAGATTACAGGCAGTGGAGGCAAATGGAAGGTCTGTGCCAAGAAGGTGGGAGGTAGAGTTATGTTTGAGGATGGCCAGGCGTTCCCCTGAAAGAAGCTGCAATAGAGTTTTGGGGTTTACTTGGTTGGGACAGGTCAAAAGTATGTGGGCTCACCAAATGCTCTGCCAGTTCCGTCCGGCTGAGAGTGGTGCTTTAGGGAAGCATAAAGGTGGAGATAAGTTGACTGAGAAGGAGAAGTCACAGAACAGCAGCAGGCTGAGAACTGAGCCTTCTGTGGCTCAGTCAAGGTGGTGTCTTGACACAGGAGTCACCACCAGAGACAGAGAGGAAAGAGCCCCATAAAACGAGAGCAGAGCCATTGTAGGAGGGAGCTGTACAGTTCAGAAGGTGCCGCAGGAGGAGACAGTGGTCCATGATGTCAGAGGATGCACTGAGGCTCTGGAGAAGGAGGAAGGAGAAAGACTTTGTCAGCCCCAAGGAAAGAGGTCATTAACTATCCAGAGGGGAGCAATTTCCATGCTATGACCAGAGCCACTGCAGACTGAAGGAAATCACAACGGCTGTCACAAGCACTTTGCTCAGGGGGAAGAGGAGGGTGTAAGAAGATATGAGGCAGTAGAGAGACACTCCTCCTTTGGTGAGGCAGAGGGAGCTCTTACAGGATCCTAGGCATGAGGACAGCCCCTCACCTGGCTGGCCTAGAGGAAGTGTTGGGTTAGCAGGATGGAAAGCGTATGAGAAAGCGAGAGCTCTGGACATTAGAGTTAAGATGACAGCACCCACCTAGCCTGGTTGTGATCTCTGGACCCCCACTTTGAACAAATTGCAGCAGCTGTCCCACTGGGGAGCCTTACAGTCTTGCTTTGTCCTCCCCAGGCCACAGGTCCGAGACACATCGCTCGGGCGGAAGAGAACGAGGGCGATCCAAAGAACGCAAACACCTGCTGTCCCCAGACATCTCCCGCTGCAACTCAGAGGAGAGGAGTCCGCAGGCAGATGGCGAGTCTCCTATTCGACGCCAGTCCAGATCACCCAGTGAGGGCAGGTCACAGACACCAAACAGGCAGGTAGGGATGAAACCAGCAGCCCAAACACCATTGTTCCAGGCAGAGATCCTGGGGCAAGACAGGAGGCAAGCAACCATTCTCCCCAGAAATCTGCAAAACCACGGATATCCCTGCACTCCTATCTCTGGGGTTAGGCAGCCACTGGTCAATTATTCTGTATATTACGGTAGCACTGAAAAGACCTAGCTGCCACTGGAGCCCCATTGTGCTGGGTGCTGTGCAAACACATAGCGAGAGACAGACTCTGCCTCCAAGAGCTTCCAAGTTAATTAGACAGGACAGACAATGGGTGGGAAGGGAAACATGGGCACAGACAGGTGACGTGACCTAGAGTCCCCATTCAGGGCTCTATCCGGTAGACCACACTGGGTGTTGTTGTGTTATCCTAGTGCAAGCTGTGTGGTTTGCCGTTGTGAAATCACAGTGCCTCTTCTGTAAATCTAGCAGGGAACTGGTGGTGGGGATGTTAATAGTACCAGGCGATGCCAAGTGCCATCAGTTAGAAAGCTCATTGCAGTGCTACCAGTAGCTGAGGAACAGTCACCATCCCTCCGTATAGCTCTTTGCCAGACGAGCCCCAGCCACATTCAACCCACCCCTGTTTAAGTCTAAGAGTTTTGGCCTTTTCTTCGATATCATCACCACCACTACCACCAAGACACAGGCCCAGCTTCTCCACAGCTTTGCCTCTTGTCCAGTCATTTACACCTATGATATGTGGGTTTGAAATGGTACCATTCTTCTTGGTAGTATTTAACAGCCCTTTTGCACTAGTGCAAACAGCTGCCTAAGCAGCATGGCAGGGGAGAATCAGACCTGTTCATGTGAACAATTTCTTTGTCAGTGTGTTTGAGAACACCAGTAATTACCACTGACACCTTGTGGGGTTGCAGACGTTGGTCCCTGGCCTTGCCGGTGCACTTTTGTGATGCAACAAGTGTAGGACTGTGAATGCACAAATGGATGATTGTGAGGCCCAATGCACGCCATTGTGAGATCACTGAAGGAATGTGGGAGCAGCTGAGACAGTTTCCATCTCTGTTTACTCTGTTCTGATCTCCTGAGGCCTTGTCTTCACTAGAAGCTGATCTACACTGAAGAGCTACAACAGCATAACTATTTCTCTAAGGAGTGTGAAAAATTCTCATCCCTCAAATATATACTCAAGCCGACCCAACCCCTGGTGTAGACAGCGCTAGGTCGACAGAAGGATTCTTCCGTCAGCCTAACTACTGCCTCTCAGGGAGGTGGATTAGCTACACCGATGGGAGAACCCCTCCCGTCTCTGTAGTGATTGGCTACACTGAAGCACTACAGCGATGCAGCTGCAGTGGTGTGATGTAGATGTAGCCAGTGTGTTCTTAACTCGAGTTAGCTATGGGTGTGTCTACACTACAGGGGCATTGCTGTGGCACTGCTACTGCAGGGTAGATGCTTCCCTACATCACCAGAATTCTTCCATCGACCTAGTGGTGTCTACAGTGGGTTTAGGTTGATCTAACTCCATTGCATAAGGAGTGACATTTTTCATAGCCCTGAGCAATATAGCGAGGAATTTTAGCTGTAGTCCAGGTGTAACTCAAGGTAAAATCCTCGTGAAGACAAAGCAGATTGGAGTATTCACAGGAGTTTGCAGGTTGAGTTCAAGACCAGGCTTCCCCGTGGCTAACTGGAGTTAAGAAGACACCTTATCTCCTAGGGAAGATGCACCCTTGGAGAGATTGATTTTCATCAGGGGCTTCTGAAGGGGCAGGATGCAGCTTTTGACCAAACCGTCCCATCCCAGCTGTACTGTCACGTGTTTGTCTCCTATTTTGCAGGGCACGGGCTCCCTGAGTGAAAGCTCCATCCCTTCTATATCTGACACCAGCACCCCGAGACGAGGTCGCCGGCAACTCCCTCCGGTCCCCCCGAAGCCACGGCCGCTCCTCTCCTATGCCTCCATGATGCGGCACCCTGGTGACACATCCCCACAACACGATGAGAGCGAGGGGGGATCCCCTCTATTCTCCCAGGCTTTGGAGACGAATGATACCTGCCTGACCGAGTCTTCCAGCTCTCCGCAGGGAAAGCAGAGCCGGCACTCCACCCCCCAGCGGTACATCTCGGAGCCATACCTGGCCCTGCATGACGACTCCCATGCCTCAGACTGTGGCGAGGAGGAGACACTCACCTTTGAGGCTGCTGTTGCCACCAGCCTTGGCCGCTCCAACACCATCGGGTCAGCTCCTCCCTTGCGGCACGGCTGGCAGATGCCCAACGGGCACTACAGGAGAAGGAGGAGAGGGGCAGCGCAGGGGGTGATGTGTGGGGCTAGCATCGACGTGCTAAGTGATACAGAAGAAGATGACAAGTGCTAGAGGCCGCTCCCTCCCTCTGTTGCATGCTCTTCGCCACGCGTGGGAATGAAACGAACCCAAAATCAAATGCAGGAGAAATAAAATCTTTGTGCAAAAAAACTTTGAACCCGCTAACCCCTCCCCACATTTTTTCTGCACAAAGAAGCATTTGATTCGCTTCCACACCTCTGGTCCAGTAAGGCTCACGCACCAGTGGGATGAGTGTGGGAACCATGGAAATGCCCTTCCCGAGCAAAACAGGACTTTATGCCTATGGGAAACCAGAGGGTGGATCCGCTGCCAAGCAAAACTCGGCAGAAAGCAGCCAGAACCATGAGATTTGTATTTGCCTTGGTCCCTTGAAGCTTGGCAAAAGATCCCAGCAGGCGGCTTTGGGCATGTTTCATTTTTCCCTTGGGAAGTTGGAGTGGGAGGATTGAGACAGATGCGGGGCCCTTCCAGAGAAGCAGACACCATCACTGGGGTTCTCTTGTGCTGCCCATGGCTTTTGGTTTGCTTCCCAGATGCATTAGTGACAAAACTACCAGGAGGAAGGTGGGATGGGGGCGGGCAGTGGCCCTGGGGCCCAGCGGACAGCCAGCCGCTGCTGTGCATGGTGGGAGGGGATGGTTTCAGGTGAAACCAAAACAAAATAGCTTGTACCATGGGGAGATTTTGGGAGGAGGGGCTGGGGGCAATGCTGCTGAACGTAACCACCTTGCTCGTACATATATTATTTATATACTGAGAACTATAGGTGTGTGTGTGTATATACGGTATGTGTGTGTATATATATTTATATGCTGTATATATAAAGATATACACATGCAGGTATTTGTTTTAGTTAACTGGTGCACGGTATCTCCAGGGCCACCTTTCTCCCACAGGACCTCTAGCCAGCAGGCGAACACTTTCTGTTGACTTACAGTATGGTATTTTTCCTACCCTGTGTCTTGTTCAGTTGGACAAACGAGGCTGGGTCAGGCCCCTCTTTCCCCCTGCCTGGAAGGTGGCAGACCTGTTGTTTGAAATGCAAAATACAGTTGTAGATGGATTTAAAACAAAAGGAAACGCCTCCCAGGAGATATTAACATGAGTGGCAGTTTTATTGCTGGGCTGTGATTTTTGCATGTGGTTGAGCACCAGCCAGACTGAGGGTCTGAGTGTGTACCAAAGAAGTTACCACTTCACAGTTTACACTTGGACACCTATCTGAGTTCCTTGCTGGGCTATGGGACTATGAAAATCTAGAGAAAGGAGTGGGAATATCTCTTTACACCAATACCTCCCCACTTCCTCTCGTGTGTGCGGCTGGCCTGGCACCATACTCTCTTCCTTGAGGCTCAGGTGCCTCTGCATTTCACTCATGCATGGACAGAGTAAGCACTAGGGGTCTGATCAAAGCTTGCTAAAGTCAACGGAAGTGTTCCCACAAATATCAGTAGGCTTTGGATCAGGTTCTGATTGATGCCCCTTTGTTCTGACTGAGTGTGAAAGTGTTGTGCACTGGCAGACTGCTTTGGCAAACGTGAGCAGATTCTTCCCTAATGAGCCACCCTAGTGCCAGTTGAGCAGGGCTAGGTGATGCAGATAAGTACATAAATCTCTGCCCAGCCCGGTCCTAACCCAAGAGACCCTCTCGAACAATGAAACTGAAGGAGTGAGCACAGTACTTCTCAAAACCATACTAATTGGTGTAGAGAGAGGATGGAAGGTGCAAATGGAAAGCATGGCCTTTGGGGGTGAGCCCTTCTCCCCTCCCCATTCCCCAAGCAGCTTCATCGCTGTGTGGAGGGACACTTAGGCATATTAGCCTTTCAAGATCTCCTGCAGAGGCAATGCTACAGACTGAATCCAGTCCCCGTGTCCCTCCTGGGAAAAATGAGGGCAGCATCCTATATTTCCCAAGTTCAGGTGCAGGAACTGGACGTGGATTGCATCACCACAGCCATTAGAACCTCTCCTGGGCTTGGCAAGCTCCTTCTGACCTGGAATGGAGGAGGGTTTTGATCTGACCGAGGAGACCAGGGTTGAGATTTTCAAAGCCGACTGGAGGATTTAGCTTCTCATCTGTTCTCAATTTGCCATGAGCTATGTGACCCCAGTCAGTTTCCAAAATCTTAACCTTCCTGCCTCGTGGCCTGCTGCCTACTCTTCCACCGGCAAATTACGAGCACTCTGGAGCAGTTCTAGGCAGAATGTTCTCCCCCAGGTCACAAACAGATTGGCACCATCATTGTGCCTTCAATCTCGTATGGATTGAAGAAGGTTTGTTTGAGAAGCTTTAAAATATACATATGAAGTACCTGATGGGACAGTGTCATGCAAGCAGGGTTTTATTAGCATTGTCTTGAGAAGATTACGTTACTCAGGGGTTAATTGTCAGCTCAACCCAAACCAGGGGCCTCTTCAACCTTTCCATTACACCATCGTGCATTATGCCATGCAGTGTACAGAAAAAATCCATTTGGAGCAAGTTTTAGACAGGTGTATTGGGACTGTTTATTGTATCCCTTCACCTGTTAGCCAGGTGCAACAGGACTTAAAATGAGCTTTATTAACCATAAAAACGTCATGGCTGCAAGACCCAGTATCTCATCACCTTCCAGAGCTAGGAGAAGCATGCTGTGTATCTTGCTGAGAATCTCCTGTCTCCAATGGGATAAGGAGCCATGGGGGTTAGGCACCCACATCACATTGGAAGGTCAGTGAACGTTGGACACCTAACTCCCATTTGGATCTTTAAAAATCTACCCTTAAAGCTCCCATTTCTAGCACTTCAGCATTACGTAGTATTTGGCCATCGAGCTGTCCCTGCATCAGGAATGATTATCACCTGTCAAGGGGCCTCTGCCTAGTCTAATTATGATGGGGAGAAATTCCACATTTGGGGGCAAGAAGAAACAATTCTGTGGCAGGTTGATTTGGGGAGCTGCTCAGGGTTTTCGGCTGTTAGAAGTCATCCTGGTGTGAGGATGGATTAGTGGACAGAGTGCAAGCAAGGGGAATGAAGGAGCAAGATCAATGCAGTTTATTGCATGGTTATGCCATTTTTCTCCCATGGCTCTGCCACCTATCCCATAGCTCTTCAATTCTGCACGTGCATAGCACCTCAGTCTGTGGGAGGAGGATGGGAGAGCGCGTTTATTCTATATGACATGGCTTTCATGTAAACAGGACTTATTTTCCCTCAGAAGGTGTGTTTCTAGGCACGTGCTCTGTCTTCTGTCTTTCAATGATAATCTTCAAGGGAAACACATAAATAATAGGCCATGTGTGTTGTCCCCAATGTGCAGTACCCAGCACAAGTCCTTCAGAGGACCCAAAGAACAGATTTAGCAAATCAACCATTTCTTTTCCCTTTCAGTGGCCTTTATGCAGAAATTGAGGTAGGAGGCTGATTTTCACTTTCGGTTTTAGGTTGGTTCAGGCCTTGGTTCAGCAATCCATCCCTCTCCAGCAAAGCATGGGAGCACATGCTTAACTACGCTGAATTAGGATGGATTTAAGCATGTGCTTAGATGCTATACTGAACTGGGACTCGAATGCACTAAGGATATGTGAGTGCAGACCAAAAGCTTACCCGGCAGGCAGGACTGGATTGGAATGGATTTGTCTGCAGTTAGTTTGTGGCTGGCCTGGTCTGCTTGAAAATTGAAATTTTCCTTTCCTGAAGTCCAGCTATGCCACAAAATAAATCCAGTCTGAGAGGGGAGGGCTGGCTGCCCACACTTGCAGTGTTCCCAGGATGGCTTGGCCCCTCCCGTCCACATACACATGTGCAAATGGAAGGGAACAAACCAGCAATCAGCAGCTGGCAATAATATAATGGTGTGGGTATTATTATACAGCAACTTTTGTTTTAAGGTACCTGTATAGATAAATGGGCTAAAAACCTGCTCCTGCTGAGAGTGGTGAGGTGGAGGGTGCAAGCAGATTCAGCATAAGGGGTGCTGGGGGACTCCGGGATTGTCCGGCTGTAGGAAGAGGGTTGAGCAGAGTATGGATGAGTAAGCCTGCCTGCAGTACTGCAGTGCAGCATATTCAGGACGAGTGTGCTTATCTGTAGAGTTCATGAAGTTGAGTCATCTGGGACAACTTCCTAATACAGAAATACAGCGTGTGGCTAAATTCCAGCTCCAGCTGTAATTGCTCTGTAATTCTGTTCTGCCAGCCTGAATTCCCCCTGTGGTTTTAAATGTGTGTTCTCTGCTGTGCTCACTGTGGCAGAGGGTAGGGTAGCTGTAGGGTAGGGTAGCTGTTTTGTTTCCACCCCAGAGGTGGCTGCATTTCAGTAGGGCAAGGAGTGATCTTTGTACAAGTCAGTGGGAGTTTTGCCGTTCATTTCAGCAGGACTAGACTTTGGCTTGAGGGCTGTATAAATGCTTTGGGACTGAAGATGCTATGTAATTATTATACCCAATGTACTATATTACTTGGGCCAGTCATGATGGCTGAATTATGCATCTACAGTTACGTTGGTGTGCCTTGTCAGACTAGGAGGGGATGCTGTGCTCTGAAGGCACATGTTTGGGGTGGTTTAACTGGGAAGTGTGAGCACGTGGCCCTTAGTTTCTTGCAATCATGCCCTCGTTTCTGTCAGAGGGTTATTGTGTTTTAGTTTGTCCATGTTGTGCAGTAGCCTTGGCCACCCAAAACCTAACTCTAGACAAGTGACATTTAATTCTGCACCACGCACGGGATAAGCTACAGCTCGATCCTTAGAAATCCCGGTGGCATTCGCTGACCTGAAACTGGAAGTGAAGATCAGCCTCCCACATCGTTTTCTGAGTTTCTGAAAAAATGTTTCAATGAAAAATGTCAGCCAGCTCTAAGAACTACCCAGTTCTCGAGGGGAGAGATTGGGGAAAAGATCCGTATTCTAGGTGCCAAATGCTTTCACTGCCTATCTGTGCCCTTGTACCTCACTCCAAGGAGTGACTGTCCCTCTCTCCTGTGTGCCAAATCCTCTTGCCACCCGCAAACGCCCCCAACAAGCTACCCAGTTCCTCCCCAGCCATCCTAACCCTCTCTTAGCTATCTGACCCTCTCCTTGTCCCTAAACAAGTGATGAATCCATCCCTGCACAGCTCTTTCAGTTGCTTAATTCACACAAAGCATCCCTAAAAGTGACCTAGACGCCCCCCCCTTCCGGCGGCTTAACTTCTCTCAGCAAGCAAGCCCACTCTTCTGTCAGCTCCCATGCTGTCCGGTTGCTAGGTCTCATCTGTAATGAGGGTTAACCCAAGGTCCAAATGACTGCCCAGTAATTCACTGCCATCTGAAACCTCTTTGCAGGATCTCTCTACCTCATTATGCTTGATCTCATTAGCCCACCTGCCAAACCATACAGAAATGTAGCAGTTTCATTTATTGTGTTGCTTGGTTTTAGTTTGTCAGGCACCAGATGACATGGGGATGGGTGCATTTAAAAACAAACAGTGATTAAAGGGCGGCGCTGTCATTGCCAGGGCTAGGCATGTGGCTCTGACTTTCAGTGTTTTCGGGGGGGGGGAGCATTTTGTGTTTTGAGCAGAGGGCCCTCTCAGGGGCTTTAGACTCAGGTTGATAGAGAAGGGCCTGAGTTGCTGCGCTGGGCTGTGTGAATTCAGCTCAGAGAGCTGGGGCTGTCTGGGTCTAGGGGTTTGGCTCAGGCTCATCTCTGATATGGAGCTTTCACTTGCCTATCTGTTTGCTATTATAAAGAGCTTTTGGTGGCTTCTCGACAGTATGAAGAGCATCTCTCCTGCAATTTGTAGTACATGTTATTGCCCAGGAAGCTCACAAGAGCTTTTTCGAACACCAGGGAGAGGCAGGCAGCAGAGACCTTGGAAACATATCTGCTGGACCGGCTATCAGCCAGGAGAATGCAGCACAGGCCCCATTGCCTATGGATCCAGGCCCATCGATTTCCTTTCACTCTTTTAAGTCCTTCATTTAGCCAAAATGTAAAGACTCGCTCAGGGGATTTCCTGACTCAAATCTTTCCATGTAAAGTGAATCTGGAGAAGGTACAGCTGTCTGCCAGCAGCAGCCACTGTCTCTGCAGCTCTGAGCCAGTAACTACCTGAGCCCCTGCCACTTTGGGGCAACACACAACACCCCCAAGGAGACTTGAACAAAGACCCTTGTGGTCCACGGGCAGTGCCAGATGATCCTCCACCTGGCTGCTGGACTTTTCTTGGCTAGATGTCGCTCCCCCTGTGCATCACAGCTCCTTGGAGCTTGATGCCTCTCAAGTTAGGTGAAGTGCAGTGAGTCCCAGGTAGGGTTGCCACGTGTCTGTTTTTTTATTGGAACGCCCAGTCAAAAAGGGACCCTGGCGGCTCCAGTCAGCACTGCTGACCAGACTGTTAAAAGTCCAGTTGGTGTGGAGCTGGCAGGTTCCCTACCTGTGTGGCTCCTCAGAAGAGGCAACATGACCCTTGGCTCCTAGGTGAAGGGATGGCTGGGAACCATGGCCAATGGGAGCTGCAGAGGTGGCGCCTGTGGGCAGAGGCAGCACACAGAGCTGCCTGGCCATGCCTCCACCTAGACTCATAGACTTTTAAGGTCAGAAGGGACCATTAAGATCGTCTAGTCTGACCTGTACAATGCAGGCCACAGAATGTCACCCACCCACTCCTATAATAAACCCCTAACCTATATCTGAGCTATTGAAGTCTTCAAATAATGGTTTAAAGACCTCAAGGTGCAGAGAATCCTCCTGCAAGTGACCCGTGCCCCATGCTGAAGAGGAAAGCGAAACCCCCCCAGGGCCTCTGCCAATCTGCTCTGGAGGAAAATTCCTTCCTGACCCCAAATATGGCGATCAGCTAAACCCTGAGCATGTGGGCAAGACTCACCAGCCAGACACCCAGAAAAGAATTCTCTGTAGTTAACTCGATTCCACCCGCTATCATCCAGTCACAGGCCATTGGGCATATTTACGCTAATAGTCAAACACACTTTAATTGCCAAATTAGGCCTCTCATCATACCACCCCCTCCATAAACTTATCAAGCTTAGTCGTGAGCCAGATATGTCTTTTACCCATGACATTCCTTGAAGCAGGTTCCAGAACTTCACGTCCTCTGATGTTAGAAACCTTTGCTCTAATTGCACGCTCTAAATTCCTATGCCAGTTTATATCCCTTCGTTCTTGTGTCCACTTGGTACGGAGCTTTAATAATTCCTCTCCTTCCCTGGCATTTATCACTTGTGTATTTATAGGAGCGCAATCATATCTCCCCTTGACCTTCTTTCTATTTTGGGGGGGCCTTAGGGCTTAACAAGCCAAGTTCTTGAACTCGTCCTTTCATAAGCCAGGTTTTCATTCCTTGGATCATCCTAGTAGCCCTTCTCTGTACCTGTTCAGTTTGATTCTCTTCTAACCATGGGACAGAACTGCACACATATTCCAGATGAGGTCTCACCATGCCTTGTATACGATACTAAACACCTCCTGTTCTCTATGAAATACCTTGCCTGAGGATCTCAAGACCGGCGTTAGCTTTTTTCCAGCATATCACATTGGCGCTTCATGTCAATCTGTGATAACCCAATATCAAGGTGCCTTCTCCCTCTCGGTTTTTCAATGATAGTCCCCGCTCTAACAGAAAGTTATCTGCTTCGTTCAATCCCTGAGATGCTGACTTTCGCAACTTTTCACTATTAAGTCTTCACGCTGTCATACCTCTTATTCAGTTTACAAAGCATCAGTTCTTCCTGTATAATATTCTCGGTCCTTTCCTGTATTGCATACCGCCGGTTTTTGTTATCTGCACTTTATTGCAACCCTCCCTTTTTGTGCCGAAGGTCAGTAAATAACAAGATTTAAATAAGATTGGTCCAAAACTTCCTGAGGAACTCCATAGTAACTCCTCAGACTGACAGTTCACTTTCAGTTGACTTTGTAGTCCCCTTAACCAGTTCTTATCCCTTTCAAATTTCATATTGATCCCCCATCTTTTTCCAATTTAACATAATTCCTCATGTGAATGTATCAAATTCCTTACTGAAATCGAGGTAAATAGATCCATTGCTTATCCTTCTGTCATAAGATAAATCTGTTACTTCTCAATAGAAGAGCACAGTTGATTTGGGTATAATCTACTTTTGTAAAGCATTTGTATTTGTCCCATTACATTGACCTCATGTTTATTTTCTCCGGTCAAAAAGTTTTAGACTTTGCATACTACAGATGTCAAACTAACAGGCTGTAGTTACCTGGAATCACATCACATTTCTTTCCTTCTTAAAAATAAGGACTATGGTAGCAATTCTCCAGTCTACATACAACCCTGGAGTTTTACAAATTCATTAAAAATTTTGCTAGGCTTGCAATTCAATGTTCTAGTTCCTTTAAGTATCTTGGGTCCGGGAGATTATCTGGGCGCCGCCCAATTGCTGACTTAAGCTGTTCGGTTGTGCTTCTACCTCAGATGTAGTAATTCTACCTCCTATCCGTTGTCATCCTGCCATTATTCCCTAGCTCCTCATTAAAGACTGAGGAAAAGTATTGTTTAGATATTGGCCATGCCTACATTATCCTTAACCTCCACTCCTTCCTCAGTGTTTAGTGATCCCACTTGTTCTTTCTTTGTTTTCTTCTTATTTATATGGCTTATAACCCTTTACTATTGGGTTTAATTCCCTTTGCAAGGTCCAATTCTACATGACTTTTGGCCTTTCTCACTTTTATCCTACATGTTCTGACCTCAATAAGGTAGTTTCCTTGTTGATCCATCCCATCTTCTGCTCCTTGTAGCTTCTGCTTTTTCTTTATCACCTCTCTGAGATGCTTGCTCATCAGATTGTCTACAACTCCTGCCTATGAATTTTTTCCCTTTCTTGGGATTTACAGGCTTCTTGATAGTTTCTTGCAACTTTGACTTGAAGTAATTCCTGGCCTCCTCCGCCTTTACAGTCCACAAGTTCTTCAGTCCATTACACTTCCCTACTAATTTCCTTAATTTTTTAAAGTTTTAGTCCTTTTGAAAAAAAAAACCTAGTCCCAGATCTATTTTTGTTTATCCTTCCATTTAGTTTTAACTGAATTAGCTCACGATCACTCGAACCAAGGTTGTCCCTACAACCATTTCTTTTATGAGCGTCTTCACTATCACCAAAAACAAATCTAAAATGGCATCCCCTCTTGTTGGTTCAGCAACTACTTGGTGAAGGAATCCATCAGCTATCGCATCCAGGAAAATCTGAGCCCTATTATTATTATTATTAGCACTTGTCCTCCAGTCTATATCTGGAAAGTTAAAGTCTCCCATGATCACACAATCCCATTAGTATTTACTTCATTAAAAACATTAAAGAGGTCTCTATCCATATCCAAATCAGTTCCCGGTGGTCTATAGCACACCCCAAGCACTATCCCAGGGGAGCTTCTAATAGCTTTCTTCCCCAATGTATTTTTGCCCAGACAGACTCTGTCTTATCCATTCCATCACTTCTTATTTCTTTAGAGTCTACCTCATCATTGATATACAATGCTACTTCACCACCTTTGCCTTTCTTTCTTTCTTTCTTAAACAGCACATACCCGTCAATACCTGTACTCCAGTCATGACTACTATTCCACCATGTTTCTGTTATCCCTATAATACCTGGTTTCACTTTCTACACCAGTAACTCTAGTTCCTCCATTTTGTTACCTAGGCTCCTCGCGTGGGTGTACAAACATCTTAATTTTTGCTGATTGTCTTCTCTCACATTCTTTACCCGATTAGGCCCAGATATTCTACCACCAGAATCACCTATTAGACTGGTATCTACACTACCCTTCCTCCGTATGTCCATTCTCCTAGCCACAGCTGTATCCTTTCTTATTTTGTTTTCTTGCCTCTCAATGTTAAAATCTGGTGTGGAGATTACCTGGACATCTCCCAACCATCCCCCCCAAATTCCTGGTTTAAAGATCTCTTAATCAGTTGTGCCAGCCTCTCTCCTAGAAATCTATTTCCCTCCCTACTCAGGTGAAGTCCATCTTGAGAGAACAGTCCTCTGTCCGTGAATGCCTTCCAGTGGCCATACATCCAAAAGCCCTCCTTATAGTACCACTGCCTGAGCCATCTTGTCCTAATCTTGATTGTCCTAATCTTGTCACACCTTTGTTGCCCTTCTCTACGAACAGGCAGAATCCTGCTGAAGATCACCTGAGCCTCCATTTCCTTAAGTGTCTTCCCCAGCTTGGCATAGTCCCCCTTGATACATTCCGGCGAGAATCTAGCCATATCATTTGTCCCCACATGAAGGACAATCAGAGGATTCTTTCCCGCTCCCGTTAGGATACTCTTCAGCCTCAGGTCCACATCCCATATCTTAGCACCAGGTAAACAGCACACCCTTCTATTCTCTGGATCAGCTCTGGTTACAGGCCTATCTGTTCTTCTCAGTAAGGAGTCTTCAATCACGTAGACCAGCCTTTTCCTGGTGATGGTGCGATTCTCTGGTCTATCCCCTGTTCCCTCTGGCTGCAAGTCCTCTCGATTCCTATTCACCCTTGCAATCCTCTGCAACCCATCCCGTATCCTCCTGGGGCTCATATTTGGTGTTATCTCCATTGACTCTTCCTGTATTCCTATAGAACTAGCTGCTCTTCTCTTCTTCCTTGTCCTCCCACCTTCAGTAACCACCTGCTGTGCCCCTTCTTTATTTTCCAACTCCGCAAACCTGAGCTCTATTTCTGTTCCTGAGCTCTATTTCTCCTTCACTAACCCATCTTCTCCTCTGCCTGGTTCTCTTAGTCACGTGCTTCCACTGTCCACTTTCCTCACCCAGCAATCTCCCCTCAGAGTTCTTTGGTCCTGCTTCCATCTGCAAGTCTGAGCTTTTCCCTTCAGCCTCCTCATGTCTTTGCTCCAACATCCGCTCGAACCCCATTCTAAACTCAACCAGAGTTTCCACCTGCATCTCCAATCCTCAGATCTTTTCTTCCATCAGCTCTATCAGGCAACACTTCATGCAGACTAAACTCTTTTCAGGCTAAACTCTTTTCAGACTAAACTTTTACCCCCTCCAGGATCATGTGTATACTGCAGCTTCCACACCAGTCATCTTCATTGTGTCTTCCACTGCTTGGGTCACTACCAGTGCTGCCTCTGTATCTTTCACAGCCTTCCCACCTAAGTCCTATTAGTCCGTGAAACACAAACCAAACCAAAATACCACCACCCACAGCAAAACAACCCCCAGTGAGCACCACAACACTGCCAGAACACCACACACTCCCTTCACTAGCCTGTCTGTTCCTCTGCCTGGTTCTCCTAGTCTTCCCCCCAAACTCCCATTCAAACTCCCCTTTTTACAGCTCTGTTTGCTGGCTCCTGTGCCGCTGCAGCTGCCTAGGAGCTGTGGGACATGTAGCCTGTAAGCCAAGGTGAGCGCCACCTGGAGCACCACTCACCCCCTCCCAAGCTCCAACCCTCTGACCCGAGCCGCTTCCTGCAACCAAACTTCCTCCCAGAGCCCACACCTCAAATCCCCTCCTGCACCCAAATTCCCTTCCACGCTCGATCTCCCTGCCCCAGCTCTGAGCCCCCTCCTGTACCCAAACTCTCTCCTGTGCCCCTGCCCCAAGCCTCTTCCCACACCCAAACTCCCTCTCACAGCCTGCACACCCTCCCATGCCTCAACTCCCTGCCCCAGCTCTGAGCCCCATTCCGCACCCAAACCTCCCTTCTGTGCCCAAACCCCCTGCCCCAGCTCAGAACCCCCTCCCACACTCCAAACTCCTTGGCCCAAACCTTCTGGCACCCCAAATCCCTCATCCCTGGCTCCACCCCAGAGACCACACCCCGAGCCAGAGCCCTGACCCCCCCCCGCACCCTTGTCCCAGCCCAGATCCCCCTCCCACCCCATGAACCACTCATATCTGGCCCCACCCCTGAGCCTCTGCCCCAGTCCAGAGCCCTAATCCCCTCCCACACTCTGAACCCCTTGGCCACATCCCAGAGCCTCCTCCTGCACCCCAACCCCCCCAGCCCAGAACCCACACCCCCTCCCACACCCCAACCCCTTGTGCCAGCCCGGTGAAAATGAGCGAATGAGGATGGGGGAGAGCGACAGAGGGAGGGGGGATGGAGTGAGCGGGAGAGCCTCAGAGAAAGGGCAGGGCAGAGAGTGGGGCCTCAGGGAAAGGGGGCAGAAGGGTGTTGGGTTTTGTGCAATTAGACAGTTGGGAACCCTAGGCCCAGGTCAGGTTCTTTTGGGTCCTCATTGCTGCCTGCTCATTCCCTACCTTTCAGAGCCGTTGGCAAACTGCCAGGGTCTGGGGAATGTTGGAGCTCAGGGAAAGCGCAAGAGCTTCAAGTGCTACTAAGCATTGGCTCTGGGGCCTTCACTGCCACCAGGGCCACAGTCCAGACCAAGATGGTCTTCAGGAGCTTTGGTGCCTGCTCTCCGTGAGGGCCCCCTTTGGTGTCCACAGAGATAAGCTTTCGTGTAAAAATAACGAATATTTCTCTCGTGGTTAAGGAGAATGAAAACTAACCGTGAGGGGAGGGGTTTTAAGGCCTGGTCTGCAGCCCACTGAAGGCAATGGAAAAACTCGCATTGGTGCCATTGGGTTTTGAATTGGGCCCTGACTGAGCGTACAAGAAGAATCAATAGCTGTAAAAGGCCCATTCTGGCTCTCGTAACTCCCTGTGACAAAGGGACATTGCAGGTACTCAGTACCTGTCTGGATCAAGAGGTGAGACTGCCCTATTCATCCCTATTAGCTGCTTCCTCTGAAACCTAAGGATGGCTCCACATCTATTATGCCAACTGGGGTGGGGTGGGGGGTGCATGGCTGTACTGTCCTGCAATCTGATACCGGAGAAATGTGTCACAATTAAACAAAACAAAGGAAAAAACTAATTATTCCAGAAGTGACAGGAAGTAATCAGCAGCTGGATAACTCTGAACCAATCAGCTTTGAGGAACTGACTCTGATTCTCCAGCAGCAGGAAGGCAGCTGTGTTACTGTCAGCTTGTTCCAAAGGTCCCTCACAAAGGCATATCTCCTCATGGTACAAACTGTTGGGATAGGAGGTGGTCATGGGCGGGTGGGGTGTGGATGAGATGACCCCGCTATTTGTATTATAAATAAAGGGGTTTACATCTTGACCTTCTAAATGCAAAAAGATTTATGACGATAAGCCATGCTCTGTGTAAATACATTACTAGGGGTGGGGAAGTAGGGTTCTTTTGTGTGTGTGCATTAGGTGGGGGGGGGACTATAAAGAGAGTCTTTGTTTCACGTTGGTTTTAAAGCTTATAACTTATGTCTCGTTATTATGGTTCTAGCAGATCAGCAAGTGTACAATGAAGTTTATGAGTTTTGAAATATTTCTTAAATTTTTAAATAATATTTCAAGCTTAATATCACTTCAGCATACAGACTGGTCTCTCTCCCCTGTGAAGGCTTATCCTGGTCCCCCCCCACTTGAGGGAAGGTGTGTTCCCCTGGCCCCCAGCAATCTAGACAGACTGCTGGTATATGCCACCAGGGAAATGATAGATCTTTAAGCTCAGAGTTTATTGACTGGCAATGAGGTTGCCAGTTGGGTCGTTTGCTTGTGGCTGGAACTGGAATCTAGCTTTGGATACAGGTGGTTCTGCAGGTAGCGAAGTCTGGATTCAGGACTGAGATCAGCTGACTCTTCAGATCCTAGAGTACAGAACCAGGAGTGGGCTCAGATCTGTCTGAATGCTACAGCAGGATTGGGACTTAGAGGGGGTTTCCAGCCTAGTGATGGAGCCAGAGGCTTGAAATGGGGCTGAGATAGGTTAGAGAGATCTATCTGATCAAGCTAAGTATTTAGTCTGCTTATTGCCGTAACATCTGAGCACCTACAGAGGTGGGGCTGCTCTCCAGACACACAAAATCAGTTTCCGGTTCAAGCTGTTTCCCAAAATGCCTTGACTCAGAATGGACACTCAATCTCCCTCCAAAAGCTGACTCCATGACACTCAAATCAGAACTGAGATTGGTGATGGGAAAGGGGCATGTCCAGCTCCTGGAGCCAAAACTTTGAAGTAGCTTGGAAGTTGGATCTCTCTCTAGATGTTAAAGCTGCCAGTCAGGGGGGCTCTGTGCTTCCCAGCTCCTGGATGGAATGCCTCTCTCTCCCCGCCCCCCACCCATGTATTGCACAGACACTTCACTGCATATTTGGATTAGGAGATGGAAGCATTTTCTTCTTGACTAACAGTGGTCTTGGGTGGGAATCATTTGAAATTTCCATTTGACAAGTTAGTTGCTGTTGAAATCATAGGAGTGAGGAGAAACAGTAAAAATCAAAGTGCCATTAAAATAAAACAATGTGGGATGGTTGGCATCCATGGAGCTAGAGCAGAATTTGCCCCTTTGTGTGAAACAAGTGCTAAAACACTGCCACCCCCATTCTACAGTAGCCCTCATCCAAATTATTTGATGAGAGTTGCCATATGATATGCCGATACCAGCTGGTTTATTGAAAACCTGTTGGGTTTATCAGCCAAGTAATGAGCATCCATCGATAACATGGATGCAGAACCCAAGTAGAGCTTTTTATTCTTCTACACTGGTGTTTTATTAACATACAGAAACTGTTTGTATGCAGCTATGCTATAAACCACAGTGTTGAGAATCTTTCTTTTCAGTGGTGCCATGAGCATGGACTGATTAGATCTACCTTGCAGAGTCCAGGATGTGGTTACACTTCTAGAGGGGATAAAGTACCCCCTGGGGGTCATAGGATTTGAAAGCAAATGGGGACAATACTGTATCTGCCTGTAAAACCAAAAAATGAGAGAGCTAAGGGAAAGACTCTCCACAGGCAGGGGCGGCTCTAGGAATTCTGCCATCACAAGCACGGCAGGCAGGCTGCCTTCCATGGCTTGCCTGCAGACGGTCTGCTGGTCCCGCGTCTTCGGCGGACCCTCCGCAGGCAAGCAGCCGATGGCAGCCTGCTTGTCGCCCATGCGGCGCCAGCAAAGCGCTCCCCGCGGCTTGCCGCCCCAAGCATGCACTTGACGTGCTGGGACCTGGAGTTGCCCCTGTCCACAGGGGAACAAATTGTTTCAAGTTACTGTTGCAGCCTGCATACGCTTTTGTAAGTCTCCAGACTAACTTTGCTTCTGTATAATGTATCTTCCATGGCCTAAAGAAGGCTTGACAGCCTTTCTCCTCCTTGACAAGCCCATGAGATTCTGCTGCTAAGCTCTCCGCTTATGGTCAGGTTCCAAGCATCACTGCTGTACTTGGAGCAAGCATCTCCAAACCAAGGGGATGTTTTCTTAAATCCAACCAGAAGATGTTCTTTATGACTTTAATAACCCTTCAACATAGCACGGGGAAAACTGGGACCATAACAATATACTTCCATGCAGGGAGAGGGCCATGGCAGGACATCAGGTGGGGGAGGAGCTAACAAGAATGTCCATGAAGGGAGAGGGCCATGGCAGGATATGGGGAGGCAGAGAAAATCAGGGAAATAGTTCAGTCTCTGCATATGGATCTAGTGTTTCAGGATAAATCAGACGCTGCTCAGTCCACTCCAAATGGAGGTGCACCAATACAATACTATTACCGGTGCAGAGCTGGCTAACTGATCCCCAGTCGGTACTGAGACATCCAGCTGTTCTAAACAACAACCATTGCCTCTGGAGTTGACTCTGTGCAGTTTTCATTTGCTCATTACCCAAAGCATATGAAGATTGACTAAGAGAAAGCAGAGCAGCTGCTGAGGTGCAAAGTGCATGCTAATCAAACTGGCATACAGCATTCACTTTGGGGTTTTTCCATAGTCACAGTCCCGGAACATCCAGGGCAAGTCTGAGACCCCTCCAATAAATGCAGTTCTTATTGGCAGCCCGAAGCCCTCATCCCTGTGGAAGTCTGGGTGCACCTCTCCCAAGCCAGCTGCTGAGCTCAGCGCTGCATGTTGACGAGGTGGAAATATTGTAACATAAATGCTTGTTTGGCTCCAAAAGGAAAACCATAAAAGGGTGGGGGGAATGTAAAACTTTAATGTTTTTTTGTCAGAAAAAAAAATAAAAACTTGTTCTAAAGAATTAACCCAGCGGCTTTCTATTTTTTCTTCTTTTCTGATTCGTGTCACAGCGGCACCCAGCAGGCTCAGCTGGAATCACTGTCAGGTGCTGTACAGACACATGGGAAGAGACAGTCCTTGTCCCAAGGAGTTTGCAATCTAACTAGACAAAGTTAGAAGGGAAAACAGAGGCAGAGAGTTGCCGTGATCTATCCAAGGCCATCCAGCAGGTCAGTGGAAGACCTGGGAATAGAACGCAGGCGGCAGCTCCTCAGCTGATGTAAAATATCCCAGAATGGAGCTATGAGGCTTAACACTGGCTGAGGATCTACCCCCAGTGCAGTGCCCTGCCTATGGCAACATGCTGCCTCTCTACATGTGCTCTGTAGCAAATACAGTAATACACACGGAGGGACCTTCCTTGGGAGGACATCATATTTAGTTATATTGTGCACGCTGTTGCTTGGTGGTTCAAAGATACTTTTCTGTATTGACTCTGGTAGATTGCACAAAACTAGGTCAAGCGCACCTTCTCATTTTGTATGCTCTGTAACACTGTTACCAGCAGCAATCATTTCCAGTGGGGAGAAAGTCTCTCTGACCCATGCCCCAATGTGGCATTCTTGACTATGTTTCATTCAGAACAGTTGCATTCCCTTACAATTATTCATTAGGATGGTTGTGGATTTAGCAGGCTCTCTGATCTCACTTGACATCACTCCACCCACTGTTGCTTTTCTGGTCTGGCAGCTGCAATACATTGGTAACAACAAACTGAAAAAGACAAAATTTGCTAGAGGCTTCCAATTGTTCGTGTATGGTAGGTAGTGAATGCCCACACCAAACTGGCAGGTAACAATCTTTGATGGAAAATGTTGCAAAAGTTCATTAAAATAAGACTTTGGGTTTGATCCTGCTCTCCCTGACCCTGTGCTGCACAAAAATGCTTGCACCACATTAGTAACGTTATAGGTGCACCGAGTTAATAACGGTAGCCGAGGTCATGAGACAGCGCCACAAGCTAGCCAAATAACCCAAATACCTGTTATTAGCCAAGCCCTGCATAAACTCTGGCATTGCCTGTATAATAATAATATGCTCTGGCTTGGATTTAAAAAGAATTTTTATTAACAAACTGAAATATAACGTTTCACATTCAAAACACACAACAGTTTAACATGATCAAGTCTCAACACTCCTCACAAACTACTTACCCAGGAACTACGGTAATGATCTTCTGCACGCAGTACCCCTTCCTTGTGAACTATATGCTGATATGCTGCTGCGGCTGTGTGGGCATGTGAAGCTGCCTACCTTTAATGGCAGCTCCCTTCAAAACACAACCAATGTGCTCCATCTTACTTGCACTCCCTGCTTGATATCTTGGGTCAAGGGTCTTGCACCAGAAGTATCTCTCCTTTCCCCAGTGGAGATCAAGAAACCAGGTTTAGCCTTCTGAATGTTGCAGGCATGTCTATGCTCTTAAATGGCAGGATAGCAGTATTCTGGTGGGGAATACTGCACATACCGTTTTGCTGCTTCAACAAAGTCTTTTAACTGTGTCGAATGCAGTGAATTTTGGCATGCTGTAAGTAATTAAGACTTTGAAAATGTAGTAATGCATTTTTTGCTGACAGAGTGAGAAAAAGCTCTAACAAGTTAATAATAATGTGTCACCAAGATGATTTGGAATGGACATCCCTGAAATATAAGGTAGCAATTTTATCCACAGGACTAAATTGACTTGATTAAATCAATGAAGCTCTCAAGGCATTAAGGTCACCAGAATAAAACATGTTATTCTGTGAATGTCATAAAAGCATTTTGTTATAAGAGAAATTAAATTAAAAATTGTATACAGGGGAGTTTATTAGAAAGTTCTAGAAACCATGCTGGCATCAAAACACCCAAGGATTGTTTATACCCAACATGGTATTTTGCATCATGTGTTTCTCTCCCTGCTTCTGCATCCTGTAGCTAGCTATAGCACACAGTGCACTAGCTAAATCATCAGCTTTTTGTAGAATAATAAAAAAGACTAGGAAAATTTAGGATACCAGGGCTCAATATATGTAGTAACCATGCCCCTTTCGTGCTAACTTTAGGACAGTTGACAAGCCAACAGGATACTCTTTTCTCTTACCTGCTTGTTGCACTTCTCTACTCTGAACACAGTTCTGGCAGGGAATAAGATAACACAGTGTGATCATCTGGAGAGGCCGTCTGGTCCAAAGTGTGCAGGAAAGTAATTAGAACGTGTATTCTGTGTCAGGCTCTCCATTTTTGCAGAGCTATTTAAAAAGCTGAGGGTTCTCAGTGCAATAGCTGGTTCTTAATCAGCAGTGAAAGAATTTTGCAGGCTGTGCGTCTGCGATAAATATTTTATAGGTTTTAAAAAAGGATTTTGTTTTTAATAAAGCAGCACCAATAAATGAATTCAATAAAAGAGCAAGGACATTACTCTTCTATCTTAGAACACTTAAAACTGGGCTTGTTCATTGTGGAGGGCAGAAAAAAGCCCAAGGGAGACACGACCAATGATTGCAAATGCAGGCGGTAAGGGGAAGTTA
This sequence comes from Chelonoidis abingdonii, assembly GCF_003597395.2. Classification (NCBI taxonomy): domain Eukaryota; kingdom Metazoa; phylum Chordata; order Testudines; family Testudinidae; genus Chelonoidis; species Chelonoidis abingdonii. The sequence goes on along the minus strand of NC_133775.1, from coordinate 56,767,109 downwards.
TAAAGGAGACCAGGCTAATTTAGTCTCATTAGTAGTAATTGGGGTCAGAGCATGCAGTAATGGACTGAAACTGCAGGAGGAAAAATGGAGATGAAGTATTAGGATCTCTAAGCTCCTGCTTCTCTTGAAGTCAAGGTGAATGCTCCTGTTGGGTTCTGTGTAAGCAGGCAACATTCCAGCACGGCACATGCATAACTTTTAAACATGGTGGAGTCTCACTGAATTCAATGTATATGCTTTAGAGCTCTGCTGGACCAGGGCCTTAGGGAGCATTTGGAGAAACAGAATAATCTGCCAGTGGTGGTTCTAGAATGCCCATCACTGGAGATATTCAAGGCTCAGAGAGACACCAAAGGCTATGGGGTGGCATAGGAATAATTCTTAACTCTCTCCTGGCATAAGAGATTAACAGGTCAGTTTTCCAATTATTCTGCAATGAATACAGGGACAGGAAAATACTGGCCAAGGTACTTGCCTGCCAAAGAGTAGAATCAACCCTACCCTGGCTAATGTTATTCATTCAAGCTTTGTAAGAAAACAATACAGGCCAAGGAATTTGCAGCAACTGATATAATGGTCTTGACACATGAGTCCACTGCCTCCATGGTGCTAATCTCTTTGGAACCAAAAAAGGCCCTTCAGGCTGGAATCTCCTTTTTTTTTTAGGTCCAGTTCAGGGAAGCAAGTAAGCATGTGTTAAGTGTCTTTTACTTCAATGCGTACACTACTGACGTGATTCCATGAATAGGGATACTTCCCTAAACTGGGACCTTATACTTTAGAAAACAACAGAGTTAGGTCCTAAATTCTCGTTCTTGAATTAACAAATGTTCTAAGAGACTTACAGCCTATGGCAGGGGTCGGCAACTTTTCAGAAGCGGTGTGCCGAGTCTTCATTTATTCACTCTAATTTAAGGTTTTGCGGGCTGGTAATAAATTTTAACGTTTTTTAAAAGGTCTGTCTCTATAAGTCTATATATTATATAACTAAACTAGTGTTGTACTGTAAAATAAACAGGATTTTCAAAATGTTTAAGAAGCTTCATTTAAAATTAAATTAAAATGTTGATCTTACCCTGCCAGCCCGCTGCTGGTCTGGAGTTCTGTTCACCTAGGCTGGCAGTCGGCTGAGCGGGGCCTGTGGCCGGGACCCTGGCTGGCAAGGGTCCATCAGCCAGAACCCCAGACCAGCAGTGGGCTGTGCGGGGCTGGTGGCCAGGACCCAGAGGGCTGGAGGCAGAGGGCTGGAATCAGGGCTAGGGGCTGGGTATGTGAGGGGGGGGGAGCTGGGTATGGTGGGGGTGCCAGAGTCAGGGCTAGGGTTGCAGGTGTGGGGGGATGAAGGAGTCAAGTAGAGGGCTGGTATGTATGAGGGAGGTACAGGGCTCAGGGCAGGGGCCTGGGAGGGTGCGGGGCTCAGGGCAGAGGGCGTGTGGTGTGAGTGTGGTGGGGGGTGCGGTCGGGGATCAGGGCTCAGGGCTCATGAGTGCTGGGTGACTGCCCCTAAAAACTCTCAACCCCGCTGCCCTGTCTCCTTGTCCCTGACTACCCCCTCCTGGGACCCCTGCCCCAACTGCCCCCCAGGACCCCCCCCTATCTAAGCCTCCCTGTTCCTTGTCCCAGACTGGACTCTACCTCCTACCTGTCCCTGACTGCCCGACCCTCATCCACACCCCCATCCCCAGCCAGACCCCTCGGGACTCCATGCCTATCCAACCACTCCCGACCCCTGACAGGACCCCCAGAACTCCCGACCCATCCAACCCCGCCCCACTCCCTGCCTGCCCCAACCCCTTTCCACCCCCTGCCTCCTGACGGGACCCCCAGAACTCCCCAACTCATACAACCCCCAGCTCCTTGTCCCCTGACCACCCCCTCCAGAGACCCCCCCCACCCTAACTTCCCCCCAGGACCCTCCTTGCTCCCGTCCCCTGACTGCCCTGACCCCTATCCACCCCCTGCCCCTCACAAACCCCGGGACTCCCCCCGGGACTCCCATGCCCCATCCAACCGCCCCCCGGGATCCCACCCACCTCTCCCTGTCCCCTAACTGCCCCCACCCCTTATCCAGCCCCCCCAGCCCTGGGCCCCTTACCATGAGGCTCCACACAGAGCTAGATGCGCTGCTCCGCAGGAGCGCGCAGCCCCAACCCCCAGAGCGCTGCGCGCGGCGGCAGGGCTCCAGGGGAGGGGAGAAGGTGGGGGAGGGGCCGGCAGGTTGCTGCGCTTGGCCCTGTGTTCCGGCCCGGGAGCGCGGACCCCACGGCTCGCCGTGCCGGGAGAGTGGGGCCATTTGCCCACCCTGTGCGCACGGCCATGCTTCTGCTCCCTGCCCCCGCGGGGGAAGCGGAGGGCAGAGGAGAGCGCGTCGGGCTGGGCAGGATTTTTTAGTAGCATGCTGGAGTCCCGGCAGGCTCCAGCGTGCCTTTAAAAATTGGCTCGCGTGCTGTCTTTGGCATGCGTGCCATAGGTTGCCGACCTCTGGCCTATGGTATTTCATCCGTCTGATACTCTACAGCCCCTCATTTTCCTCAGTTCTTATCACTTGTTTCTCTGTCCATTGGTGGTTTTTTTCTGATTTTCCTTACGGCATAAAGCAAGGAACAAATGTGAAATGTTTTTCTGACCTATCGGATTTGGCTTTATGCTGTACTTGCCTTTGTATTTTTTCCTACTTCAATGTCAGTGCTGTTTTCTCCTTTGTACTGTAAATTGTTGGCAAACCCGCCTCACCGTAAGAGACTTAATGTGCTCAATTCGTTCAGTTTATCAAAGAGAAGCTGAAGAGGTCTGAAAGGATCTACGTGGGAGAAAAGAATACTGAGCGCAGAGGGCATTTTAAACAGGGAGACTGAAGCTAACAAGAACCAATGGCAAGATGTGGAAGCCAGACACATTCAGATGTATTATTAACAGGGAGCCTGATTAATCATTGGAACAACTTCCCAAGAGATGGGGTGGATTCTCCATCATGAGAAATCTTTAAACTGAGGCTGTATTTCTTTCTAAAAGATGTGCTCCTGCTCTGCCATGCCTTGTTGAGCTTGCGCCTGGGGTGAGGGTCTCTGGGCTTTCAGGCTACGTAATCATAATGGTCCTGTCTGACCTTAAAATCCACAAGTCCATAACAGAGGAAATTCTTCCATGATGAAACCTCATGTGGGGGAAGGTTCCCAAAGAGCCCCCAAGCATTTCAAAACTTTCTTCATTGGCCAATAACCTGACTGACCATTTTTAAGAGGAGGCAGCTCAGCTAACTGTGTTTGAACACCCCACAGAAGTTGCAAAACAAGGGCTGGGTTGTAGAGCCATCCCCTTGTGGGAGGAATGTTTTACAGAACCCCAGCAGACTGCGTTTCTTCCCCAGAGGTGTGGGGGGTGAAATGTGCAGATATGGCTGAGGTGACTCAAAGGGGATCTCTTCACTGCTAGAGTTAGCCTGGGCTCTTACCTGAATGTTTTAGATTAATATATTCCAGAACAGAGGGGCCCAAGGCCTATTGTGATCATTTACTCTGACTTCTTGTATGACACCGGCTAGAGAACATCCCCACAGAAGTCCTAGAGCAGACCTTTTAGAAAAAACATCCACTCTTGATTTAACAATTGTCAGTGATGGAGACTTCAGCACAACTCTGGGTAAATTGTTCACATGGTTAATTACCCTCACTGTCAAAAAATTACACCTTATTTCCAGTCTGAATTTGTCTAGCTTCAGCTTCTAACCACTGGATCGTTTTATACCTTTTTTGGCTAGACTGAAGAGCCCATTATTCAATATTTGTTTCCCATGTAGTTACTTAGACACTAATCAAGTTACCCATAACCTTCTCTTTGTTAAACAAAACAGGCGGAGCTTTTGGGGTCTATCACTATTTTCTAATACTTTAATCATTCTTGTGGCTCTTCTTTGAACCCTCTCCAATCTGTCAACATCCTCACTGAATTATGGCACCAGAGCTGGACACAGTATTCCAGCAGCAGCAACATCTGTGCCAAATACAGAGGTAAAATAATCTCTCAACTCCTACTCAAGATTCTCCTGTTTCTTCATTCAAGGATCACATTAGGTTTTTTGGCCGCAGCATTGCACTGGGAGCTCATGTTCAGCTGATTATGCACCATGACCCCCAAATCTCTATCAGAGTCACCGATACCCAGGATAGTGCAACCTGCATTCTTTACATTCAGCCTAGATTTACATTCAGCCATGAATAAAACACACATTGTTTGCTTGCACCCAGCTTACCAAGTGATCCAGACTGCCCTATATCAGTGACTTGTCCTCTTCCTTATTTACCACTCCCCAGTTTCTGGGTCATCTGCAAACTGTCAGTGATGATTTTTTGTTTTCATCTAGGTTGTTGATAAAAAATGTTAACTAGCATAGGGCCAAGAACAAATCCCTGTGGGGCTGCATGAGAAACACACAGGCTCAGTGATGGTTCCCCATTTATTACACTCTGAGACCTACCTGTTGGCCGGCTTTTAATTAATTTAATGTGTGCCATATCAATTTTATACTGTTCTAGTTTTTTAATCAAAATGTCATGCAGTACCAAGTCAAGCACCTTATGGAAGTCTAAGTATATTACATCAGCACTATAACCTTAGCAACCAAACTTGTAATCTCATAAAGAAAAAAATCTCAAGTTAGTTTGGCAGGATCTATTTTCCATAAACCCATGTTGATTGGTATTATTTTACCTTCCTTTAATTCTTTATTAATTGAGTCTCATCTCAGTCACTCCATTATCTTGCCCAGAATCGGTGTCAGACTACAAACCTATACGTACTAAGGTCATCCTGTTTACCCTTTTAAAATATTGACACATTAAATTTCTTCCAGTCTTCTGGAACTTCCTTACTGTTCCAAGACTTAATGAAAATCAATATTAACATCCAGTAAGCTCTTCAGCCAGCTCTTTTAAAATTCTTGGATGCAAGTCATCTGGACCTGCTGATTTAAAAATGTCTGTCTTTAGTATTTAGTGTTTAATATCCGCCTGAGATACTAATGGAATGGAAAGAATGTTATCATATGATATGACTACATCACCTGTTTTTTTCCACAAATATAGAATAAAACTAGTTATAAAACACTTTTGCCTTTTCTGCTTTATTACTGATAATTTTATCAGTTCCATCCAGTAATGGACCAATACCATTATTAGGATTCTTTTTGTTCCTAATATATTTTAAAAACTTATTTTCCTTAGATCTGGGGGTCATAGAAGGCTCTTTGTGTCCTTTTGTTTCCCTGATCAATTTTCTACCATTCCTAGCTTATGATTTATATTCTTTACTATCAACTACCTCTCTCTTCCATTCATTATATAGTATTATTTTATAGCTGCCTTCATATTCCCTCTAAATCAGTTTGACTTTTTTTTTTTAACCAATACAACCTTCTTCTTCAATTATGGGATTGTGGCTTTTGGGGCATCTAGTAAAGTGTTCAACAATTCTCAACTACCATTTGCATTTTGCTCATTAAATTCTTCCCCCCCAGATGATTGGGCTCATAATTATTTTGAGCTTTGTGAAATTGGTCCTTTTAAACTGTCTTTCTTGGTTTTAGCTTCCCCCCCATTCTGTTCACAAACAGAACGCTCTCACTTGAGTATAGTGGTTCTTTCAACCCAGGCTATATGGCCTAGCTTGTAGTATAGGGTAAAGCCCAAGTGAGGCTTTCACTGGGGCTGGTAACCTGCCTATTTTGCAATGAGGACTCGGGATAAATCACTGGAGTGCTAATAGTCCTCCAGTGCCTTCCACAATTCCCCTGTGAGCCCAGAAGGACAAACAAGTTATCCCACAATTCACTGGGAAATTTACTGCAGCACAAAGGACAATAGAATAAGCCCATAGAAGTTCTACTGACACAAGAAGAGACCAATACCAGTGAGGACACTATAAACTCGAGTCTAGCTTTGCAGTGTGGCTACTTGTACCCTGCGCTAGGCTAACCCAGCTGATCTGACCCAGATGCCACTCACCTGTGTTAACTTTGCAGTGAAGACACACCCAAGGAAAGGTAATAGACTCCAGTCTCCTGTAAGGATAGTGACTGCACTGTTCTGGATAAGCTCCAGCCCAGTTTTAAAGGGACAAGAATTTTTGGACAATAAAGAATTACAGTGTAGCCTTGAGAAGATGAAAGTATGATGAAGTAGGTTTAAATTATCCCCAAGCAATGCCCTCAGCCTGGTGCTAGTGGATAGCAGATAACGTGTAATCCTTTGCTAAGAGAGCAATGATATGTGCCTACTAATTTTCGGGAGAGGGAGACAATGCAATGACAATACTTTGAAGCCGAGTGTTTCGGAGGGCAGCTCCTCAGCACTGTCTAGCAATCAGGACCCTTTTGGGGGGGAACCAACTTGACACACCTGTCATGGTATAATTCCCAAATCTGAACCTTAGCATCCAAAATATGGGTACCAGCATAAATCCTCTAAGCTTAATTACCAGCTTAGTTCCTGTAGTGCTGCCACCAATCAGGACTTAGGGTAGAGCCCCTGATAAGCTCTGGTCTCCCCAAAACCTTCCCTGGAGACCCCCAAGACCCAGATTCCCTAAGTCTTACAACAAAGGGGAATAAACCATTCCCTTCCCCCTCGTTTCCTTTCTCCCACAAATTCCCTGGTGAGTGCAGACTCCTTTCCCTGGAGTCTTATACAAGATAACCAAAAGATCAATTAGATTTTAAAAAAGAAGAAGAAAACTTTAATAAAAGAAGGAAAAACATAAAAATTATCTCTGTAATCAAGATGAAATATTACAGGGTCTTTTAGCTTATAAAAAAATGGATAAACAGCCTTATCCAGAAAAAAATACAATTTAAATTATTTCCAGCAAACTACTGTGGCAAATTGCCAGTACTGTTCTGCTGGGTCTCACGCTTTCTCTTCTCTGGGGTAGGTTCAGGGCACTATTGCTTGTTCTGAACCGGTTCTTAATTACTCCACTAGTGTCCTTGGAGGAGGGGAGTGGAGAGGGAGGGACCTGGGCCCTCCCTCTACTCCAGGTCCCAACCCAGGGGCCCTGAGGGTCATGGTGAACCACTTGAACTAGCGGTTCCTTCCCCTGGGTTACTTCCCTCTCCTACCCTTCAGCTTGCGAAGGGCTTCTTACCTCCCTTCTACACAAGCCTGGTGCCCCTTACCTAGGGTTTCTTCTGGACTTCACAATCCACCACAGCACTCCTCCAAACTTTCTTTCTCTTTCTCTTTCTCTTTCTCTTCTGCACTCTGCTCACATCAAACCTTCCTCCTACAACTCCCACCCTGTCTGGGTAAAGCAGGGGTTTTTTATCACATGACTGAAATCAGGTGCTCTAATTGGAGTCAGGTGCTCTAAATGGCGACAGGTGTTCTAGTTAATCTAAAGCAAACCTTCCTCCCTTGGCAGGGAATAAGGCCCCCTGCTAACACTCTCATGCTGCCTTCTGGCCATGCTGTATCACACTACACATTTGCACATAAAGAAAACCAAATAAAAAGACTATACTGTCTTTCTACCTTTGTATTTACAAATTGGAAACAGAAGATTAGAGAGCCTGTAGAGACGTGTGGTCACCCTCAGAGCCTAGAGAGCACAAAGCAAAAACCCAAAACTACAAACAAAGGCTTCCCTCCACCGAGATTTGAAAGTATCTTGTCTCCTGATTGGTCCCCTGGTCAGGTGTTTGGTTCCCTGTTTGTTAACCCTTTACAGGTAAAAGAGACATTAACCCTTAACAATCTGTTTATGACAACCTCGCTGGATAAAAAAGGCACCCAAAAATCACCAGTTGCTACTGAAGCAATCTCAGCCATACTAGATGAAGATGGAGTCAGTGGAATCCTTATGGTGGGAAAACACCGCTCAGCTGGGGCTTTGAACTGAGCAGGGCACCTCCAGCACAGGGGAATCTGGTGGCATAAAATTGTTCCAGCCATTGTTTGCTCTCCCCCACAGCCTGTCAGGCGCTGAATCAAACATTCCATCCAGAGGGAACGGAAAGGTTAAATATAGCCCAGCAGAACAACGGCAATGCAGAGCACAGCTGCAGTGATAGATTGTGCAAAAAGCCACAGGAAAATAGAACAAAAGCGACCCTAAAACAGGTCTCTCAGGAATTCCACTCAAAGAAGCAAGCGGGGGAGTGGGTTATACTGGGCTGCTGAATACTGGGGTAAGAAGATTTAACCCTAACGAAAGCTCCCCCAAAAGCCCAGTGCCATACTCCAGCTGTTCAGCATTCATTGTGACAAATGCCACTGAGTCACCCAGTTAGTCTAGAAGTGACCAGGTAGCAGTGCGTGGCCTGATTGCAAGAGGTGCTGAAGACCCATAGTGCTCACTGATTTAAGTGTTTGGGGTGGAGGCTCAGTGCTTCTGGCCCTCAGGCTCTCTAGGTAATAACGCAGGCCCTGGGCTATGGGGATGATGGAGACCGAGCTGATGACTTACACCAAGGTAGCAGAGGAAGGTGACAGCAATGGCCTTGATTCCTTCATGGAGAAGGATGAGGCCTGATGAAAACAAAGTCTGAGATGCTTTGAGTCTCACCCCAAAGGTTGGGGCTTGGAAGTGACCCATTTCCCTGCTTTCACTTCCCTCCACTATCCCCAGTGACTCTCCCACCCCACTTCAGCTCAGTGTAGCTTCATCCCAAGCCTGTCAAAGGTGAGCTTCTTGCACTGGCCTGAGCGAAATGTTTCTCCTTAAGCCCTTTCCTTCCCTCCTGCTTTCCCTGCCCACTGCCCCCAGGTGCCTCATGGCGATGGCTTGTGGCGTGTAACACCTTCCTCCTAAACCTGCCTCCCCCCTGTCTTAGGAGGGATGGATGAAGTGTTCAGAGCAGCCTCCCCTTTCAGGTGTCTGCCATTCACTTGGCTAACCGACCCCACCTTGCTCGCCTCCTGAGTATCCCCTCTAGCTTCATCCTTTGCTTCTGTATGCCCACTCAGAGCCTTTGCGAGGACCCAGAGACGCTCTCACATGTGAATGGGGGAACCCCTAGAGAGGGAAAAGAGGCACCGTCGTGCATTTTACACACTGTCATTTCTCTGGGAACTCCCTGAGGGCCTCACGCGGATTGGATTGCACCAAGGAGCTGGCCTGGAAGAGGTCTGGAGGGTCTGAGCCCTTGGCCATGACGGATGCTTCGCCAGACATCAGGGTGTGTGACAAAGTTGCCACTACACCAGGCCCCCTCATGGCTGTATGAGGCATTGCAACAGCTGGGACTCCAGTTCTCCCATGCCTCCTTTGGCCTATTTTGACCATTGGTGTGAGCTGGCCCTCCAGCCACTCCAGGTAACAGGCCAACCCTTTGCAGGGCCTCAAAGTTCTTCACTTAAAGACTGACAGAAACTAGCAATATACTGAATCTTCAGCCCAGCTGGGTTCAGAGCTGGCAGCTGCCTTCTTTGCAGGCTAGTCCCAGCTTCAGACCCGTCCCAGGCCCATCCTAAGTGCCTGAGTTTCACTCTCACAGCCAAGGGGCTGCCGTACTCGCCCTTTACCCAGGTTTCAGGCAGGCTGCAGACCTTGACTACAATCAGGCTTCCAGCTCAGGGCGTAATCTAGCAAGTTTGCCTTAGCCTAAAGGGGAAAGTCCCCCACCTGCCTCTCCCCTGGGCCTCCTCTGCCACTTGCTTCTCCCTTTATGCTAACACAGCCACTCCCTAGCTGGGTTTGATCCCCAGTTAAGCCTAGTACCCCTCCAAGTGCAGCCTGATAGGTCAGTTGGGCTTTTGGGCCACTATAACCTTTTGTCAGCTGTGGTGAGGGGGCGGGCTGCCCCAGATCCTGTATGTTTACTCTCCTGCTCCTTCTCCCCGCCCCTGACACAGCAAGTAACTGCAATGGTTTCACTTTTAGTATACCAGCACCCTCCTGTCAACTGCCTCAGCATCCTCGTCCCACTTGCTCTGGGGTGTACCATAGAAGGTACGGCTGCATACAGGCTCCCTGGCTGGGGGGTTAGGTATGGCCTCTAATGCTCTGCTGTAGCACCATCTTTCACCTTACTCCATTGAAAAGCCTTTCCAGAGAGGGGTCTGTGAAAGGGAAGGTTCTGCCTGCACTACAGGTGCCTGCTAGTCAGGCAGGGGCTTTTTACAACACTGTTTCAGCTTGCAGTGGAGATGGGAGCTACACCACTTTGTAGCCATATCTGTGTACTCATTGACAGCCAGGGACAGGATTAGGTCCCAGCTCCATAGGGTGACCAGATGGGATGAAGAAAATATCGGGACACATGGAGGGAGTCCCGTAGGTGTAGCGACACACCTGTACAGCAAAAAAAGAAAAAAACACAGAGTCCCGGAGTCCCATCAGCAGAGAGGGGAAAAAAAAAAAAAAAAAAAAGGCGGAGTCCCCCCAGTGGAACAAAACAAAAACCAAGAGTGCGAAATATCAGGACAAATTGTGTCCCAACCAAACATCGATCGGGACATGGGACAAACGCCTAAAAATCAGGAAAGTCCAAATTTTACTGAGATGTCTGGTCACCCTACAGCTCTAGTGCAAGACGGAGCTGTGCGTTAGCCATGTTGGGCGACTGGTTGTCTTCTGGGCTGGCCACACAAACACACTAGTCGGCTTCAGGCTGTACATCAACAAGGACATGGGTTCTTCTTGGAAGGAAACTGGAGTCGAATGCGCCACATCTCAAAAATCTCTGCAGCGCAGGTGAGTCGTGCCAACTTGGCAGTGGCTGCGGTGATGGCAGAGAACTGTGCTTTCCCTAAGAGCTTTCGCTCTGTGCCAGCTATGCAAAGAGCCCTTTCCAGCTGACCTATGCTCTGCGTGGGGCCAGCCAGTGTGGCCAGTGGGAAACCGCCTTTTGCTCACTGGACCTGCCAACCCCTGTTGACCATAAAGCAGTGGCTTGTGAATTTACACACTTACACTTTAAACCAGAAAGCCCTAATATGGCTGGATGATAATGTGTATGAGGCAGCCAGAGGGTGTATGAGAGACACCAAATTTATTTTTAAAAAGGGAAAGAAATGTCCCTGTCCTATTTCTTATATTGCTACCGTGCTTCTACATGTGACAGAAAATTGTGAATGTTAGGGGCAAACAATTGCCCCCAGTTTAACTGTAACTTGGCTAACCCAGCCAGTTCTGAGCGGTCTGTTCTGGAGTGCAAAGCACTGCTGAAGATGTTGTAAGACTCTCTGGAAAGTCAGAGATCCAAGGAGTGGTGCAATGGCATCAGCTCTCTTCTCTTATGGAACAACCCAAGGTAAACTCGCATTCCCTAGTCACTCTTGACTGAGGATGATATAGGGAAATAAGGTGGCAAATGGTACTCTTTGATTTGTTCTCCTGGGGGGGCTTGTGGAGCATCTGAATCAGGAGCAACATTGGGGAATGGGGAGCTGCCTTTGAAGCGTTTTAGACTCATAGAATCATAGAATATCAGGGTTGGAAGGGCCCTCAGGAGGTCATCTAGTCCAACCCCCTGCTCAAAGCAGGACCAATTCCCAACTAAATCAGTTGGGAATTGGTCAGTTAGTGCCAGGGCTGTTCATCAATACACAAATCACGCTCTGGTTTCCTATGAAATCTCCCTGCACTGAGCCCAGATATAGACAAAGTCATAGATTGGCCACGTTCCCTGCAGCATGGGGCCAAAACCAATCATTTGCTGGGACAAGCAAGAGACGTGACAGCTTTTCTTTTGGCTCCCCTGATACAGCTGCTGTTTAGCAGCCACAGGGGTCCCCAGTGATGGTCATTGCTGTGATACTGTGATCAGGAAGCAGGCCTAGAATCTGGGACCCCATGCACTGGTGCGCTGCGTCCTAGCCTGTGGCCACCAGCTGGCAGCTGCTACATTGCTGCTAGCACTACCTCTGCCTTCGTTTTGAGTCTACAGTGACAGCATCAAGCCCGGGCCATAGCATCGCAGCAAGGCCAGAGAGCCTATGAGCTTACGGCAGGGTCACAGCTGGCTTTCTCCTCTGCGCTGTCCTTTCCTCCCCATCTTAGGCTATCACAGTTATGTCAGCATTTTTATCAGATGTATGGAAACTACACTTTTATTCAAGGCAGGGCACCTATCCCAAACCTGATCAGTGATCATCTACCACGCCCCTCGTGTGGGTATATGAGTGTCTGGCAAAGAGAGGTGGGTGGTCTTTATGGTAATCCAGAAGCAATGCACTTGCCATTTCTGGAGGAAGAAAGATCTGCTCTGTACAGACTGCAACACTAAGTTACCGATGTGTCCTGAGCCCATCTCAAGAGCTGTTCACATAGGGGCAAGACAGGGGTTTTTTTGCCCTAAAATCTTTCTTCTTTTACCAGCGGGTTTTTTGCTGGAAGAGAACAACCCAGGCTACAAATCTCTAGTGGCTGATGTCTCTGCCTGACCCCACCCCAGATCAGCAAATGTATTTTCACAGATTCTTTCTCCACCGAACAAGCCCACCCTATGGCCAGCTTTTGATCTCAGTTACACTGGTGTACATCCTGGAATAGCTCCATTGATTTCACCAGGAAAAGCTCTGGATTTACCCCTGTGTAAATGAGATTATAATCTGGCACTGAAAGTCTCTCCAGTTGACTATCATATAGCACTCAGCAGCATGGTATCCGAGCAGCCATTCCAATTGTGTTCTCAATCTCAACTAAACACCTCCGTGGCTCTAACTGGAGCAGGCAAAGCTGCCATCAGATGCAAAAGCTGCTGACAATGTGTTACAGGCTAAAAGCTGCTGACCAAACGGGGATGGTGACAAAAGGGGAGGGAGCTGAATGGAGACAAGAGGGAGGAGACAGTGGAGGGGGAAAACACATTGGGTGTCTCCTCCCTGCTACACTGACTTTAAACCAAATCTAACTCTACTGAGACCAGTGGAGTTACAGCCGTGTAACACTGGTGTGTGCACAGGCGCTGACTTTCCTCTTTCTGACGGGGTGCTCCACTCCCGCTCTGCCTCAAAGCCCCACCCTTGCTGTGCCTTTTCCTGCCTCCACTCTGCCCCCTCCCTGATGGTGTCCCACCCTCATGCTGCCTCTTTCCACTCCTGCTCCTCCTCCTCCCCCCAGTGCCTCCCACCCACCGCCAAACAGCCCTGGAGCATCCACAGAGTCAGCGCCTATGGGTGTGTGAAACAGGGGGAATAAGGCCTGAAACTGGCCCTGTCCTGAGCTGGACTATAGCTCCCATGCAGGGATGCTGCTTGTTTTATGAGGACTGAACTCTAGGGCTGAAATAACTAATCAAATCGGGTGGTAGCTAAGGGTTAATGTTTCTTTTACCTGTAAAGGGTTAACAAGGGGAACCAAACACCTGACCAGAGGACCAATCAGGAAACCAGATTTTTCAAAGTGAGGGAGGGAACTTCTGGGTAGTTTTTGTCTTTGTCTGCCTGTTTGTTTTCTCTCGGCTATGAGAGACGAGGGGTTTTCTTTCTATCTCCAAGCTTCTTTCTACCCTTCGTTACCAAAGTGTGAGTACAAAAGGAAAAGCAATGGTTTATATATGTATTTTGTATTTACATGTGGTACTTTGCTGGAATGTTCAAATTGGTTATCTTTTTTTGATCATCTGTTATTCATATTTCTTATAAGCAAATAGCCCTGTATATGTCATCTTGATGCAGAGTTATATGTTATGGTCTTTTCTTTCTTTTTTATATAAAGCTTTCTTTTTAAAACCTGCTTGAGGTTTTCTCTGGTTAAGGCTAGGAACGAAGGGAGGGGGGAAATATCTCTTTGTGTTAGCGGACAGGTTGAATGTACCTCAGGGAGGAAGGAGGGGGGAGTAAATTGCCCTCTCTGTTTGCATTCAAGGAATTTAAGTATAGTATCGCCAGGATAACCCAGGAGGGAGAGCTGGGGATGAGATAAAGAGGAGGCAAGGGGAGGAGGTTAACTTTCCCTTTGTTGTGAGACTCAAAGTCTCTGCAGTCTGGGTCTCTCCAGAGAAGGTTTGGGGAGACCAGAAGGGGGCCAAAAACCTGGAATTATTGGATGGGCAGCGAGATCAGATCCAAGTGGTAATTTGAGCTTGGGGGATTCTCATGCTAAGCACCCCAGGATTTGGAACACAAGGTCCAGATTTGGGACAGAGGCTCTTACAGGGCCCTGTCCTACTGGGCTATACGCCTTCCATGCAGGGATGCTGCTTGTTTTATGAGGACTGAACTCTAGGGCTGAAATAACTAATCAAATCCAGGTGGTTCGTTTGGCTTTAGAAAACATCTGATCAACTATGTGGCTACGTAGCCAACACCCCTTAGAGCAGGGGTTCGCAAACTTCATTAAACCATGACCCCCTTCTGCCAACAAAAACTACTACACGACCCCAGGTGGGACACTGAAGCCTGAGCCTGCCTGAAGCCCCCCCACCCCACCCCAGGCGTGGGAGCCAAAGCCCAAGGGCTTCAGTCCCAGGCGAGGAGCCTGTAACCTGATCCCTGCCACCCAGAGTTGAAGCCTTCAGCTTTGGCTTTGGCCCTGAGTGGTGGGTCTTTGGCTTGGGTTTCAGCCCTGGGCCCCGGCAAGTCTAAAGCCAGCCCTGGCGACCCCATTAAAACAATGTCGTGATCCACTTTGGGGTCCTGACCCACAGTTTGAGAATCGTTGCCTTACAGAGAATGCAACCCTATCCCAAAGTGACAGTGCAGCTTACTACAGCATCATCGCTGAGAGTGGGCTGAGACACTGAAACTGTCTGCGAAGCTACCAATAGGTCACCATAAACCAAGAGAGGAGCAGAGCCCACCCCCAACCAGGGGACACTCATGAGAGGTGGGTGCCACACTCCTCCAGTAGCTGCCACCTACCCCTGTCTGCTCCAAAATCATCCTACTCAATCCTAGTATTGATGGGTAGCTTAATGGCTACCCATCAGTTTCCTTCTTATCTACTGCTTCTATCTGATGCCAAGTAGAAGCCCTGCCTTGCCGGCCATGTACCAGCAGGGCAATAAGGCTCTTAGCAGCGATTGCAGTTTCTGCCTGGAGCTTTCTGGGAGTCTTGTTCCGCATTGATTCTGCAGTCCTGTCCCTCCGTTGCGTCACTCCCCTGCTGTCCTTTACAATCTGTCAGTAGGGTGAGACACTGCAAGGCTCTGCCAGTAAATGAACGGCCTTCACCCTGCTGCAGTGGTTTCCTGGTCCATGGAAATGTACCTTTGCAAATCATGACACAACCCAGCAGCAATGTTTCTCAGATGACTCATTCCAGAGGTGTAGATTTCACCCGTGTTCCTGATTTTTACCTTAAGGGTACATCTGCCTTGCTCACATTCTCCAGGGAATTAATTGTTCTTCATTTGACATTTTTTCTCTGTCTCGTGTTCTCCCTTTCCTGCTTTTCTCTCCCTCTTTCCCCCTTTTCATTTCTTAAAGATGCTTAAGCAGGGAAGACTGACTTAGTGGGAGTCTTGGGTTCAATTCCTTCCTCCATCACAGACCTTGGGCAAGTGTCTCTGTGCCTTGGATTCCCATGTGTGAAATGGGGCTAATGCGTCCCTAGCAGCTGGTGGTGCGGTGGAGATAAATGCATCAAGATTGTGAGGCACTCAGGGGATGTCTGCACTGTGAAGAAAAACCTGCAGCACCTAGTCTCAGAGCCCAGGTTAACTGATGCAGGCTTAAGCTGCTGCTCTAAATATAGCAGTGTAGCTGTTTGGGCCCAGGCTATGAGATTTTCTCCTCTTGCTGGGTTTCAGAGTGCAGGCTCCAGCCCAGGCCTGAATATCTACTCTGCTATTTGTATCCCAGCAAGCACGAGTCAATCGACCCAGGCTGTGAGATTCAGTGCCTAAGGTTTCCCTTTGTAGTGTAGATGTACCCTCAGACACTATATTAATGGCGTGGTCAGATAAAAACCTCAGATAGAAGCGTCAGCTGCAAGTTGGACTGTGCTGGTTAAGCCCTTCCTTTGCCATGTCAAAAGAAGCCCTGAAAGCTTTGCTATTTTTTTTGTTTCTTGTTTCCATTAGAAATTGAAGGGGGTTATTAGCGTCTTCTCAGGAAGGCACAATAGATTCAGAGAGTTTAAGGCCAGAAGGAAGGCCATTCTGATGCTGGAGTTTCTCCCTAGATGTTAGCAGAGCTGGGAGCATACTGAGATCCCAGGCAAGGAAAAAGAGAGAGATTTTTTTTAAACAGACTTTTGGGTCCTTGGTTTTTGATCCATTTAACTCGAATGCATGAAAAATGCTTTGGGTGGGGGAGGAGAGAAGATGTATCCTAGATATTCAGCAACTTAGCACCTTTAATGAAGAGCTGAGAAAACTCATGTCCTTGGAGACTTCCAGGAAAATGAGTGCAACTCAGACTTGATATTCTTAAAATAAAAAGGGGAAGGAGGAGAAACGGCAGACTTGCTATATTTTACGTTATAGCAGAGTAAGAAGGGGAACTAATTTAATATTTTGCCTATCTAAGGATTTTGCTGTCTTTGGACCACTTCCGGGATCCGTGTTTAAATTCACTGGGCATAGGCAGTTCGAACTCAAAAGGGAAGCTGCTCTTTCTTTGCTGCCTAAAAACAGCTCTAAATAGAATATATTCAATGTTAAGGAACACAATCTATCTAACAGGCTTGTAAGTCCCAATGCTTCAATCAAATCCAGTACCTGCCTATTATAACTGCTGGGCTTCCAGCTGGCAATGACAGGTGGTTGCTGTGAGGAGTCCCTTACTGCTGGCCTTCTGGCTGGGACTGCTGGGAGGAATTTCATGCTGCTAGAGTCCTGGCTGTTACTGACAAGACACAGTCGAACGAGATGCCAGGAATAGATCTGCTTTTCCCGAGAGTATCTCTGCCAACTGATTATCCTCACTGCCGCTGGCTGGGGAAGTGAAATATCCCTCTGCTCTCCAATTAAAGTCATGGAGTTGAATTCTCTGCTGCTGTAACTCTGCTGGCTTTGGTGGAGTTATGACTGCAGAGGATCCGGCCTATAGAACTGGGAGAGAAGAGGGATTTCAATTCTGAGACTAAGGAAAAGCCAGATCTTGAAGAGACTGAACTGCAAATTGTGAAAGGAATCAATAGACTGCTTTGCACAACAACCCCCCTGCCTCCCTGAGGATTTTGTGTGCACAATATAGATGTGAGCATGCAAAGGTATGAACGTATGTATACAAATAGGTATGTGAGAGAGCCAGAATTCCTTTTGGACTCTGAGGATCCAGTTGGCTGAGCTGTATTCTTTCTTTTCCAGCAACTGGTGGGGTCCCATGACCATACAGTGCTCAAGGAGGCCTGGGATTGATAGTAAGAGATGTTTCTCTTACTTTGCTCTTAGTCACATGTAAGCAGAGTCAGGATGGGATGGCTGGTGGAGCAGAGCAGCTTGTGGGACGGTTGGAGCAGCCCACGGAACAGCGAGTGGAGCAGAGCGGAGCAGTTTGCGGGGATGGCTGGAGGAGCGGAGCGGAGTGGCTGGTGGAGCGGAGCCATTCATGGTGAAGGCTGTGGCAGACTTCCATGGAGAGGCGGGGGGCAGTTGGCCTCTTCCACATAAGGTGCCCCTTAACAGCCTGTATGCCCTCCCCCTAATTCCACCCAGGCTGGGGCGGGGGGTGTGTGTGTAAAACTCTGCAGATGAACTTTTGAACTCTGGGGCAGCACTGACCAGGGACAGAGACTTTTGGTGCCAAACTTACTTGGTGGTGGGTCTTTTGCTCATGGTTTGTGTTATGAATCCTGTTTGTGGTGTTTCCTCAACATACTGCCACATTGTTTCCCTCCTTTATTAAAAGGATTTTGCTACACTCAGACTCCGCGCTTGCGAGAGGGGAAGTATTGCCTCCAAGAGGCGCCTGGGGGGTGGTATGTAATTGTCCCAAGTCACTGGGTGGGGGCTCGAGCCAGTTTTGCATTGCATTATTGAAACAGAACCCCTGAATACTGAACCCAGCCCTTGTTGCTGCCAACTCAGAGGGGCAGGAGGGTTACACACACAGTCCATCTCCTGTCAGTAACTGAGTTACATGCACACCGATAAGTGCTGCCTGCCCCAGCTTTGTGTCCTTCCAAACCCTTTGAGGACCCATTCCCTGGAACTGAACAAGGCTGTTTAGACAGTTATGCTCCAAGAGTGTGGCAAATAGAACAGAGAGCAAAATTCAGCCTGGTGCGAGTCCCATTGCTTCACTGATGCCAGAGTCACATTTGGCTCATACCACTAATAGCTTAATTGATAACTCTGCTTTCTGGGCTACAAAGTCATTTGTCCAAATTGTGTGCCATGAACCAGGCTTACACATAATGCTCAGAGGGTCTGATCCAAAGCCCATTGAAGGAATGGAAAAACTTTTCAGTGTCATCTTTAATGGTGCTTAGATCAGCTAATTGTAATGCTAGGGCTGCTAAGCCCTTAGAGGCTAAGATGCAATCCAGACCAGTGAGGGGTTGTCACTCCACCCCGCAACCTGGGGTACCTCACAATGCTTAGCTGCTGTAGCTCCTACCAGGGCCACCAGCATGCAAGTCACACCCTTAGGGTCTGTGTATAATCGCAGCCCTGGTCCAGCAAGTCTGACCCCATCAGCAACAAGCCAGCCATGCTCTGGCTTTCAGCAGCCTTGGTTACTGTTCTGAGGGTGACCCCAGTATACACACAGTCTTGAAAGTTCCCCAAAAACAAATGTTCTGCAATGTCCAGCCCTCTTCTAGACAGTCTGGTTATGTTAGGTACATTGTTCCTGTAAAGGGATCAATATACATCAGTTTGCTACTTTTAATGGAACTACCCACACAATTCAGTGCAAATGCACTTGATTAGCTTTGATTCAAGAATAAAAGTTTATTTAACTACAAGGAGATGAGTTTTAACTTAGTACAAGAGTAAGGCATTAAAGTCAGAAATGGGTACAAGGGAAATAAAGAGAAAATGCTTGCGAGTACTAAAACTTAAACTAGAATTGGTTCAAGGTGAAGTCCCTTACCACATATTCTGAGTAATATTGCTGACCAAATTCTCTGGCTCCCAAAATCCAGTGGCTGGTTTTTGTCTTAGGTGAAGGGAGAGAGAAGGATGGATGGATAGGAAGAGAGAACTTGCCCCTTGTTTTTTCTAGTCCAGTCATCCTTTGAAATGCATATTCCTGAAGGTTACCCCAAGATGAATTTCACTCCTGCTGTGAGGACAGAGACAAGGCATCTCGAAGTGAAAGAGGTTCCATGCTGCTTGCTAAGACGCAGACGGGTTGGGTTCCTGCCCCTCTTCGTTGCCAAAGAATGGCCACTTGACAGGTGCTGTTTCATCAAAGCTGATGGGCGCTGGCTAGAGGTGCCAGCTTGTCTTTTGTCTTTGAGAAACAAGTTTACCCTTTTGCCCCAAACTCATCTGGTAAACACTCTTCAGTCAGAATTTCAGCTTATGTTCATAACTTCACATATAATGTTGCTACAGGCATTTCATCATGATATTGCTGACCGGGGAGCTGTTCGTTTTCAAATGATACCTTGCAAGGCATATTTTGTGCACAGATTATTACAGCAGGGCAGTGGTTCCCAAACTTGTTCCATCGCTTGTGCAGGGAAAGCCCCTGGCGGGCCAGCGCCGGTTTGTTACCTGCCGCATCCACAGGTTCGGCCGATTGCGGCAAATCACTTCATCGGGAGGGTACTGATCCTGCTGTGTGTATTTAGGTGGTACTAATGTTTATATAGCACCTAGCAGTGTCTCCAGTTGCTACTGTTAAATCATAACAGCTAGAGTCCCTGCCAGTACTGACAGTGTGGTCAGAAAAGGTGCTGCTGCCTGCCTGGAGAAACAGGAAAGGCAATGAGCGGTTTCTGCTGTGGGTGCTTCTGAGTCGATTCCCCCACTTTAGGCCACTGAACTGTATTTCGAACCCTAACCCCAACGCAAAGGGGTTTTGTGTTGAAGTGGGCAGCTGATGATTTATTACACGCAGGCCTGGCTTTCTGGCCAGTGTTCTCACAGTACAACAGGTTTTCAAGGTGCTGAGTGGGCACTTCACCGCTGTGGTATTTGCCTACACACTTCCTGCATCTGCTCCTATCCTGGGGAAAGCGCTTGGTGACAGCTCCCATATAAAGGTGTTATATAATGTAAAGCTTCATTCTGTTCTCGTGGTTTCACAATACCAGCACAGCAGCCTCTCTCTTACACTGGGGCTCAGTGTATTCCCCTCCTCTCCTGGCTGGCAGGGCCTAGGAGGGTCACATAAATGCTGCACAGGGATCCTGGGGGTATGGACAGGGGACCAGTGTTTTGTGCTGCTCTCCATCCCACAGCATCATTAGGAGTGGAAGTCATACGTAGCTCTCCTCAGCCAGACGGGCACTTTGGTGCCATAGTGGGAAGGGTGAATCAAGGAGAAAGGTGAGCAGATTCCTGGAGTTTTCTCCTCCCCAGGCCCTCAGGAGATGTTACAATATATAAAAAAACCCTGGGAGAGCAAGAATTTATGGGTTAAAAGCTTGGCAAATGGGTTGGACAGACAGGAGCAATGGAAGGTCCCCAAAAGTGGAGGGGTCACAGAAGCCCAAACCATAGCCCCTTTCCTGTGAGGCTCCGCCCCGTCCACCACTCATCCTTACAGCTGGTAGAAGGTGGGGGATCCATAGCCCCCTGGCACCCCTGTTTCAGTGCCCATGGTTCCAGCTATCCTGCAGGGATACCCATCATCTCTACTTTCTTTGCAAAACCACTCCAGCATGGTTGCATCCAACCCAACCTTTGCCTCCTTCCCCAGGATTACTGCTGCTGCCAGGAGCTGAGGCCTCTTACTTAGGCCTTGGCTACACTGGAGAGTTGCAGCGCTGGTGGTGGCTTTACAGCGCTGCAACTTACTCACCGTCCACACTTGCAAGGCACATACAGCGCTGCATCTCCCTGGCTGCAGCGCTGGCTGTTCTCCTCCTCTGCCTGGGGAATAACGACTGCAGCGCTGGTGATGCAGCGCTGCTCCACCAGTGTGGCCACCAAAAACACTGTTATTGGCCTCCAGAGGTATTCGGAGATATCCCAGAATGCCTGCTCAGCCACTCTGCTCATCAGTTCAAACTCTACTGCCCTGGCCTCAGGTGACCTGCCCTTTAAATGCCCTGGGAATTTTAAAAATCCCCTTCCTGTTTGCTCAGCGGTGTGGAGTGCAATCAGTGAATCTTTCCAGGTGACCATGCCTCCACGCGCCAACAAGCCCCAGCATGGAGCAGTGGCGAGTTGCTGGACCTCATCAGTGTTTGGGGGAGGAAGCTGTGCAGTCACAGCTGCGCTCCAGCCGTAGGAATTACGATACCTATGGGCAGATATCAAGGGCCATGCTGGAAAGGGGCATGACCGGACGCGGTGCAGTGCAGGGTTAAAGTGAAGGAGCTGCGGAGTGCCTATTGCAAAGCCCACGAGGGAAACCGCCGCTCTGGCACTGCCCCACGACCTGCCATTTTTACAAAGAGCTGGACGCGATACTTGGGGTGACCCCACTGCCAATCCAAGGACCACGATGGACACTTCAGAGCGGGGAGGGGGAGAGGAAGGAAGGGGGAGGAGAGGAAACCGAGAGTGAGGGTACTGGGGTGGGGGGAGACACCCCGGAGTCCAGGAGGCATGCAGCCAGGAGCTCTTCTCAAGCCAGGAGGAAGGTAGCCAGTCGCAGCAGCCGGTACTTGGTGAAGGACAAGCAGAGGAGCGGGTTCCCGGTAAGCGGCTTTTATTTTCAGGATGGAAATGTTTCGGGAGAGGAGGGAGGGTTAGGCTGCATGCATGCATGCCTAGATGTGGAATAGCCCATTGATGTGGTCTATCACTGTCGGTATATCGAGTAATCGCCTCGGTAATCTCTTCAAAAGTTTCAGCCAGAGCGTGGGCAATGCGCTTGCGCAAGTTTATAGGGAGAGCCACTGTGGTCCTTGTCCCAGTCAGGCTAACGCGTCATGCCACTGTGCCGCGAGGGTGGGGGGACCATTGCTGCACACAGGCAAGCTGCATAGGGCCAGGGCGGAATCATTGCTGTAGAAGACCCTCCGGGTGACCCGCAGCAGCGAGATATCTTCCCAGGATCAACTCCTGTGGAAAATGTTGGGAGAGTGTTCAGTGTAGGTGCCCTCCAGCTGTTTGCTTTCCCCAGGCACAGAAACCCCAGCACAGTACCTGAAGCAATCATCCCCCTTCCCAGGTGACCCGCAGAGCGATATCTTCCAGGATCCTCCTGTGGAAAATGTTGGAGAGTGTTCAGTGTGTGCCCCTGCAGCTGTTTGCTTTCCCCAATGCACAGAAACCCCAGCACAGCCCTGAAGCAATCAGTCCCCCTTACTCACCATTTCGGGGCTCCTGTGGGTTATGTGCACGCTCTTTGGTATGGGAAAATTATGCTAAAGTGAAGACTGTAACTCCTTCACTGTGTGGGAATAACTGTCTGAGATATAAACAATGCTGCCTCTGTTAACTGTTGCCTTTTTTTCCTTTCCACAAGCACCTTGAGTTCTCAGCTGCCCGTGTTATCAACAGCTCAAAGACTCCAAACCTCCGGAAAGCCGCGAAAAAGCAAAGACGACCTGCTGCAAGCAGTTATGGATCACTCTGCCAGAGAGAATCAAAAAGTGCAGGACTGGAGGGAAAGGGAAAGCAGGATCCGCCAGAGAAAATGCAGCGGCAGCCAGGAAGAAAAGCACAAAGCAGCTGATAAGCATCCTGGCGCGCCAAGCGGACTCTATCCAGGCGCTCGTAGCCATGCAGGCAGAGCACTACCGTGCGCCCCCCCCCGTCCCAAAGCTCTTTTCCCTTGTGCCCCAATGTCAGCTCCAAACCCCCTTCCCCAGCATCCAGGTTCTTACCACCACCAGCTGCCTCCAACACCTGTACGTTCACCAACCAGCCCTGAGAACTACGACCCTTACCCTCTGCACTCAACCCCCATCACCATGCAGTATAGGCATCCTGAAGTGCAGCAGTCATTGCACAGCACTCCAGACAGGACATATTCAAACCTGTGACTGTACAGTTCCCCACCCACCCCCCCTGCCCTTTAGGTTCCCAAAATGTTGTGTGTCTGTCAATAAAGTTATTTTCTTTTCAATAAATGAATTCTTGGCTTTGAAAACAGTCTTTATTATTGCAGAAAGTCAAAGATACCTTAGCCCAGGAAAGAAACAGGCACTGCAAATCAGCTTAGGAAAAAAACAGATTCCTACTAACATTGTAACCACTGCACTTCACTCCCGTGCAAGGCACCAAACATTACTGTTGGTTTTCAGCCTCAAATTCCTCCCTCAAGGCATCCCCTAATCCTTGAAGCCCTGTGCTGGGCCTCTCTAGTAGCCCTGCTCTCTGGCTGTGCAAATTCAGCCTCCAGGCGTTGAACCTCGAGGTCCATGCCTGACTGAATCTTTTCACCCTTCCCTTCACAAATATTATGGAGGGTACAGCACGCGGATATAACCGCAGGGATGCTGCTTTCCCCAAGTCTAGCTTCCCATACAGAGATCGCCAGCGCCCTTTTAAACGGGCCAAAAGCACATTCCACAGTCATTCGGCACCGGCTCAGCCTGTAGTTGAACTGGTCCTTGCTCCTGTCAAGTTTCCCTGTATATGGTTTCATGAGCCAAGGCATTAAGGGGTAAGCGGGGTCTCCAAGGATCACAATGGGCATTTCGACGTCCCCTACTGTGATCTTCCGGTCTGGGAAAAAAGTCCGTGCCCTGCAGCTTCCTGAACAGGCCAGTGTTCTGAAAGATGCGTGCATCGTGCACCTTTCCAGGCCAGCCTGTGTTAATGTCAATGAAATGCCCATGGTGATCCACAAGCACCTGGAGAACCATAGAGAAATACCCCTTCTGATTAACGTACTTGGATGCTAGATGGGGTGGTACCAGAATAGGAATATGCATCCCATTTATCGCCCTTCCACAGTTAGGGAAACCCATTTGTGCAAAGCCATCCACAATGTCCTGCACGTTCTCCAGAGTCACATTTCTTCTTAGCAGGATGTGATTAATGGCCCTGCAGACTTGCATCAAAACGACTCCAACGGTCGACTTTCCCACTCCAAACTGGTTCTTGACCGATTGGTAGCTGTCTAGAGTTGCCAGCTTCCAGACTACAATAGCCACCCGCTTCTCCACTGTCAGGGCAGCTCTCAATCTCGTGTCCTTGCACCGTAGGGTGGGGGGGGCGAGCTCAGCACACAGTCCCGTGAAAGTGGCTTTTCTCATCCGAAAGTTGTGCAGCCACTGCTCGTCATCCCAGACTTCCATGATGATGTGATCCCACCACTCAGTGCTTGTTTCCCGAGCCGAAAAGTGGCGTTCTACGGTGCTGAGCATTTCCCTGAAAGCCACAAGCAATGTCGTGTCGTACGCGTCAAGCGACTCGCAATCATCGTTGGACTCCTCATCACTTTGGAGCTTAAGGAATAGCTCAACTGCCAAATGTGATGTGCTGGCGACACAGCAGCCTGCCCATCCCTTCAGCACAGATCTGCCAGTACTCAGGCCACTTTTCACCAGCTATTGCAGTGCTCTTCAGACAGGATTCAGGAGTAGAGCCAGGTGCTTTTGGGGGGTGGGCAGTATATCCAGTGTCAGTCGAACAAAGCATTTTGTGAATGTGTTGATTTTTGGCGAATTGTGTTGATTTTGGCGAATTTTCTTTGGCTGAAACAAAGTATAGAAATGTCAAAACATTTGACCATTTCCGAAACCTCCACTGCCACCTCTGGTAGGGGAATGGTGCCTAAACATAAAATGTTTTGGCTCAAACAAAGCCCTTATTCCCAACTGCCCACTCCACAGCCTTGCAGGGAAGGCAAATGAAATCTCAGGGTTAAACACAAGCACGTGCATGAGGCTGTCCTGATGATCTAACTCAGGGGTTGGCAATCTTTCAGAATTGCTGTGCTGAGTCTTCATTTATTCACCCTAAGTTAAAGTTTCACGTGGCAGTAATACATTTTAACATTTTTAGAAGGTCTCTTTCTATAAGTCTATAATATATAACTAAATGATTGTTGTCTGTAAAGTAAATAAGGTTTTTAAAATGTTTAGAAGATTCATTTAAAATTAAATTAAAATGCAGAGCCCCCCCAGACTGGTGGCCAGGACCTGGGCAGTGTGAGTGCCACTGAAAATCAGCTTGTGTGCCGCCTTCGGCACGCGTGCCATAGGTTGCCTACTCTTGATCTAACTGCAGGCAACTGGCTTCCACATTTTTACTTACTTGAAGCAACGGCATTTGTATAATGCATCCAGTTAGCTCCAAAATGGCAATGAGTGATGTCAGGGGTGTTTGATCAGTGCTGGTCCAGGATGCCAAAGAAATTAAGCATCAAATGGCACAACAAAAGGGGCAGAGCTAAAATAGCAGAGCCAGACTGTGCCCTCCACAGTCTCACCCACATAACGGGGAGTGGAATTTGATCCATGGGCTACAGTAGCAACAACTGTAACTTAAATCAGAAAGGATCCTGCAGGCAGGGTGGGCTCAGTACTTGGCCAACACTTCAGCTTGGGGTTGGCATTGGTAGCCCTTTTTTTCTGCTTTAAGAAAACTTACACGGTTGACACTTACCTGGCTGAATAACATGCACCTGCAGGTTTAACCTTGTGTCTCGTTACAGGGCTATGAAGAAGTGCTTGGGCCTCAGGGAGAGATGGGATAAAGGTAAGGAAATCAGGATTCACCCACAGAAAACTGTAAGACTGTTTTTTAATAGGTGTGGAAATCCCCCCACAAAAAAACGTTGTTAAAGTGACGTTAAGGATACATGCACTTCTTGGGGATTTGAGGGCACGTTCCCTTTCCAGAGAGCTCCAGTTAAGCCAACAGACAGCTCAGTCCAGCCCCAGAGATTGCAAAGCTGCCATTAGATTCCTCCAACAAGGCACTGACTTGTGCTCTAGTATTTATTTGTATTATGGCAACACCCAGAGGCAACAGCCATAACCTAAATTCTGCCCCACTCGTGTTGCATCCATCTCATTTTAGAATAAAGCCAAATGTGCTACACATTTATTTCCTATGATTGGATTTAAGGAAAATTATCTCTCAGCTGGCTGGCTCTCTCTGGGAGAACTGGGCTTCGTCCATCAGTTAACTAGCTGCCATAGATGACTTGGCTTGTGGATCATTTGTACAAGTCTTCACCATGAATGTCTGGCCTTGAGTACTTTTTCTTTGCGTGGGGAGGTGGGGAGAGGAATATGGGCCTAAAGAAGCCCATGAATGTCTTTGATTATGGGAAATGTGAGATGAGCAGTAGCACTGCCGTCCATTTCTTTCTTGATGCATGACTTGGCCACACATGCTTATGGGTGCAAACCTTGTGATGGAAAAATGGCTTTAAAATGATGCCTTTTGAAATAGTGCTTTTTCCTTTACCTTTAGTATAATCTTTTATTTCTTGCAAGTATGAAATTTGTTAACCAAGAATCCGTAATGTGTTCACCTTTTAACTTCTAACTTGAGCAAGAGCACATGTCTTCTCTGAGAGAGGTTTTCCTGATGCCTGCAAAAGCAGAACATAAAGCTAATTTGGATTTGAGCATGGAAACTGAAATACTTTGAAGTAGATTTATTACAGCTGGTTTCTACTGTAGCATTGCAATCCCTTTGCTTGCACTTGCTGATGAGCATTTAGTGTGGTGAAACACTGATTCACGTTTCTAACAATGATAGTTCACTGCTGTTTGTCTCTGCTGGGGCAGAGTTAAGGCTGTGATTGTTGAAGTTGGCGTTGGGGGCCATGTCTGAGACCTGCGACCCTAACGCTGCATTCCTTAGGTTTCTAATTGTTCAGAAAAGAAACCTCTGTAATCTCTGTGGAGCTCCCTACTCCACAGATAGCAGTAGGGGGAGCCGGCCTCTCTAGCCACAGGTTGTCCATGATGCACAGGGCTCTTCAGAGCAGGGGTGCTGAGAGCCATTGAACAAACTGTAAACCCTGGATGTTATGGAAACCACTTCAAGCCAGGGGGTGCCGCAACATCCCCAGCACTCCGAGTTCCAGCCCCTAGGCTGCAGAGTATTGGTGTGTGGATGGAATGGCCTTCTCCTTTCTCTGGCAGGGTAACAAAGCTGAAATGAGGCTGATGGGGGGGTGTCATAAACAGATAGCTAAGGGTTAATGTTTATTTTACCTGTAAAGGGTTAACAAAGGGAACCAAACACCTGACCAGAGGACCAATCAGGAAACCGGATTTTTCAAAGTGAGGGAGGGAACTTCTGGGTTTTTTCATTTTTAAGATGAGGGAGGGAACTTCTGGAGTTGTTTTTTTGGGCTTTGTTCGCATCGTGTCTTCTGTTTCTCTCTCGGCTATTGACGGAAGAGACTTTTTTTTCCTATCTCCAAGCTTCATCTTCTACCCTTCTGTTTCCCAGTTGTATAGTACAAAGGTAGCAAAAGCAATAGGCTTTTATATGTTTGTTTTGTATTTACATGTTGAATTGTGCTGACAGTGTTAAACTCTGGATGCAGCTTGGACCAGGACTGTTTAATCCATTTTCTTATAAGCAATAGCCCTGTATTGTCTCTTGAAGCAGCATTTAATATTGCCATGATTTCTTTCTTTTTATAAATTTCTTTAAGACTTGTTGAGTTTCTTCTTCTGTAGCGTAAGAACAAGGGAGGATTTCCTTTGTGTTAGAGCTACCGGAGGGAAAGCGCAAGCCACCCATAAGTTCGTGGGGGAAGAATAGCGCCATCTCGTTTCCTGATGGGGTTGTCTCTTTGGAATAGGAACATGTCTCTGGGTATGTATGTAAAGAGATTGCATTCAGCTTCCAGGTGCCAGAGAGGAAGTCTGGGTGATAGAGGAGGGGGAGGAAGTGAGTATTTTCCCTTGCTGGAAGACTCACGCTTTCGGTCTGGGGTCCTCCCAGGAAAGTTTGAGAGTTTATCAGGTAATCAGAATCCTGATTGGTGGCAGTGAGATAAGATCCAAGCTGGTAATTAAGCTTGGAGGTTCATGCTAAGCACCCAGATTTTGGATGCTAAGGTCCAGATTTGGGACAAGAGGCTTACGACAGGGGGTGGGGAAGAGACTTGGCTATTGTGCAAGTATCACATTTGCCCAGTTGACACCTGTGATCTCCCAGATGCTTTTGCTCTCTGCTAACGCTCTGTTCAACGGGCCCAGAGCTGGATCAGACACTTGCTTGAGTGGTAGAAGCATTAATGAGACAGCAGCTCTGGGCTCGGGTCCTCGTGTTTAGGTAACAGGGCCCAAGCTTGAATTCAAAAAGGCCTTGTCATTAAGGGAGCGATAGGGTGCAGGAGAGCTATCTGGTCAGCAGCGGCTCAGACTGGCAGGGGCAGGTCCCAAGGTGGGGTTACCTGTGGCCATTCCTTTGCATTTTGCTTTCACTTCAAACCTTAAAACTGTGTCTATTTACATTTTGTGGAGGCTCTTTCTCACCAGATTAGCATAAACCTTTAAACTGCCCAAACTGTGGGTTCCATTTGCACGGGAGTGTCTCTTTAAATAGCATCCCAGCTAAGAACTGTGACTTAGATTCTGTTCCTAGAGACTGTGACACTGTCAGCTGCTCTCACCTCCTTTAACAGATAGCAGCTATTAAGGAGTCTGTGTCAGCTGTAGGAAGGGCAGTGAATTAGCAGCCTGTCCCCTTTGCAGCTCGTCTTACACCTCTTAGAAGGAATAGCCGCAGTTGCTTTCTCCAGCAGAAATGAGAGTGAGCACTGGAGTATGGGAGGAAGTCCTGGTTCTGGATAGTGTGCATGACCCACCTTGACAGCCGTTGTTCCTGTGTCTGCGGAGTGAGGGAGGGGCAGATCATGTCATCATGACAGCATCAAGTGGGGAGGGAGAGGCTGAAAATCACCTCTGGAACAGGAGCTGTAGCCACTCTGGGACCAGACAGGGGAATGGCTGTAAATCCAACCCCCAGCCACTCAGCTGAGTTGCTGCTTTCCACAAAGGCATAGACACAATGATAGAATGAGGCAGAATACAATTACACAGCTTGTTGGCCCTCCCATGCTGGGCCATGGCCTGGTTGCCAGCTGGGTTCAGGAAGGAGCTGTCCTTGGCGTATAACATTGCACAGTTATGAATTATGCTCCTTCCAAAGTAACACGTTGGCCGTTCCCTGACTCACTGCAGCATACCCCTTACCCTGCACCTTGTGAAGTCATTGACCCCAGTGCAAAATGGGCGTTAGACAGGGAAAATTAGCCTGATTCATCCCTTCCATCCCTTGGTCTCTGTGGCCCTGGCTGGTCTCCATCTCTGTGACTAGCTGCTGTAATTGGTCCTCCTGATCTTTGTGTATGCTGTCCAGGGCATTCCAGGTGCAAACAGACCCAGGGGATGCATGGGAGTGCCAGGATCTCCTGTGAGTAAGCACAATGCCCCTCTGACATGGGTCTGTCCAGGTCCCAACTCCAGAGTCATGCAGTAGTGAGGAATGTAATATCTAATAGAGGAGCTGGCTTTCTCCTGTCCCATTCAGGGACTCCCTGGTGAAAATGGAGCATGGGGACCTCCCGGAATCATGCTGAGCATGAGCTCACATCCAGGAGGGTGTCAGGGAAGTAGGGAGAGAAGGAGGCTACCTCTTTCCCTCCCACTTCAGGATGAAATACGTGGGACATGTCACAGTAAAGGGCAGGGGAAAAAATAGTCTCCCTCTGAGCTCTCAGCTGGTCTATGCTGGACCCATCCCATCATCTGCTCACTCTCCATTGGTGGACTCATCCTATATGAACGTATCTCATTCTTTTTTTTAAACCAGTTACACTTTTGGCATTCACAACCTCCCTGGCAATGAGTCCACAGGCTGACTGTGAGTTGGGTGAAGAAATAGAATCATAGAATATCAGGGTTGGAAGGGACCTCAGGAGGTCATCTAGTCCAGCCCCCTGCTCAAAGCAGGACCAATCCCCAACTAAATCATCCCAGCCAGGGCTTTGTCAAGCCTGACCTTAAAAACATCTAAGGAAGGAGATTCCACCATCTCCTATACATTCCCAGTGCTTACACCTTCTAGTGAAAAATTTTCCTAAATCTCAACTACAACTCCCCCCTGCAACTTGAGACCATGTCCTTTTCCTCTCTCTGGGTACCGAGAAGGTCTAGATCCTCCGTTGGGACCCCTTATCAGGTCTGAAGCAGCTACAAACCCACTCATTTCTCATGCAGACTAATATCCTAATTCCTCACGCCCTCTTCTCATACATGTGTCCGTCCACCTAATCATTTTTGTTCCCCTGCGTGAGCATCTTTCACAATTCTTCCATCATTCTTTTGAAAGTGTGGGGCCAAAACTGGACACAGATACCAGATGACTCACTCAACATGCCGAATAGAGGGGACATGATCACCATTCTCCGTCTCTTGCAATGCTCCTACTTATACCAGCCCAAAATGCGTTAGCCTTCTGGTAACACGGCAGTGGTGACTCAATTAGACTTCTCGTGCACTGTAAACCCAGGATTCTTTGCATGAGAGTGCTGACTGCACTCTTGATTCATCCTAGTGTAAAAGTGATGGGATCTTTCATCCTAACGTGCAGGACTGGCACTTGTCCTTGGTTGAACGCTATCAGAATTCTTTTGCTCCAATACCTCTAATTTCTAGGTCCCTTAACCATCGTTAACCTCCACACATCTACACTTTGCAGTTTAGTGTCTTCTGCACACTTGCTTAGGTGCATCATGTAATCGCCTATTCATTAATGAAGATTGACAAAACCCTACAGGACTGACTCTGGGGCATCTCCCTGACTTGATACCGCTGCCACTAGACATGAGCCATGGATCACTATCCCATTGAGCATGATGATTAGCACTTTATCCCTTAATCCATACATATGCACAGCAACTCTGTTAACTCACAAGAATAACTGGACACCGTATCGAAAAGCTTGCTAAACGTCAAGGAATAACACAGCCTGCTTCCTCATATCACTAGCCAGTTTATATCCTCATAGAAGGCAATTAGGTTAGTCAGGCATGACTTGCCCTTGGTGAATCCATATTGACTGTTCCTGATCACTTTCCTCTCCTCCAAGTGCTTCAAAATTGATTCCTTGAGGACCTGCTCCATGATTTTTCCAGGGATTGAGGTGAGGCTGATTGGTCTGTAGTTCCCTGGATCCTCCTTCTTCCCTCTTTTAAAGATGGGCACTAGGTTTGCCTTTTCCCAGTCATCTGGGACCTCCCCCAATCACCATGAGTTTTCAAAGATAATGGCCAATGGCTATGCAATCACATCCATCAACTCCTTTAGCACCCTTGGATGCAGTGCATCCAGCCCTATGGACTTGTGCTTGTCCAGCATTTCTAAATAGTCCTGAACCACTTCTTTCTCCACAGAGGGCTGGTCACCTCCTCCCTATGCTGTGCTGCCCAGTGCAGTAGTCTGGAGATGACCTTGTTCGTGAAGACAGGCAAAAAAGCATTGAGTACATTAGCTTTGTCCACATTCTCTGTCACTAGGTTGCCTCCCTCATTCAGTAAGGGTCCCACACTTTCCCTAACCTTCTTCTTGTTGCTAACATGCCTTTAGAAACCCTTTTCATTACTCTTAACATCCCTTGCTAGCTGCAACTGCAATTATGATTTGGTCTTCCTGATTTCACTCCTGTATGCCTGAGCAATATTTTTATACTCCTCCCTGATCATTTGTCCAATCTTCCACTTCTTGTAAGCCTCCTTTGGTTTGTTTAAAACCTGCTGCCTATTAATTTCATTGAGCGATCCCTGGTTCTTGAGTTATGAGAAGGGGTAAATAACACTTCTTTATTTACTTTCTCCACAGCAGTCATGATTTTATAGACCCCTATCATATTCCCCCATCCCTCCCCTTAGTCGTCTCTTTTCTAAGCTCAGCAGTCCCAGTCTTTTTAATGTCTCCTTGCATGGAAGCTGTTCCATACCCCTAATCATCTTTTCTTTTTATTTTTTTCCTTTCTGTTCTCTGTACCCTTCTCAGGCCATACTACATGGTGTCATGGCTGCCAACTAAGGCATTATTGGCTGGACTTAATCCTGCTTCCTCCAAATAATGACCAGCTGCCCTGGCACAACATTTGTGTGTATTTGTGGGGTGATAGTTAGTAAGCAGAGGAGCTGGTATATCACCCATGACAATGGAACAATCCTTTCAGTTCCCACCTCTGTCTCCTGACTAACATACCTTCAGAGCAAGTGGGGACTGAAGAGAAGCTGACAGAGGATATGGGTTCCACACAGTAGAAGAAAACTGGGGTGTGTGGAAGGGTAAGTCCGTGATAAACTCAGTCATAGGACAGCCAGGGGAGAGGGGCAAATGTGCTGCATGGAAACCTTGGTAACTACCACCTTCAAAATGCATATACCAATAACTATAGGCCCTGATCCAAATCCCATTAAAGTTAAAGGAAACACTCCCCTTAACTTCCGTCAGTTTTCATTCAGGCCCTGAGGAGAAAAGGAACCACAAAAAGAGGGAAACCATGTGGTCCCAAAGGCATGGGAGCAGTGGGAAGAAGAAGGTAGAAGTGGGGAGTCTGTGGGGAGAGCGGAAGGAAAGACGCAGAAGGCCATGGAGAGGGATGAATCTCAGGGGAGCGAAGTGGCTTTTTAAGGTAAGTGAGGGGGAGAGCAGGGTGTCAGATTTCTGTAGAGTCCATCTGTTTCGGAAGCTGCACCCCTCTATTCTGATCTCCAAATTCCTGTCACAAGAAAATCCGTAGAAGGCGGCGTGCGTCGAGGGGATGGATGGATGGGAGCTATTTTTAGTGAAGTGTGCCAGATCTGCTGCCCAAGAGACTGAACTCCTCTAGTTAGTCACAGAACAAGTATAGCAGAAAGCAGAAATGCAAGTTCCCCCCTCCACACTGGTGATTAATGACCACTGCTAGGGGTGATAAGTATTTCAGTCTCTGTGGTTCACATGTAACTGGATTGTGGTCTATAAGTACCTCCGGGGGGAGAAATTTCTGGTAAAAGAGGTCTTTTCAGTCTAACAAAGACCTAATGCGATCCAAGGGCTGGAAGCCAAAGCTAGACAAGTTCCAACTAGAAAAACTCCAAATTTCTCACAGTGAGGGTAACTGATCATTGGGACAACTTACCAAGGACATACTGGATTTTCCTACACCAAGTTTTTTAATCACTTTTGGGTGCTATGAGCTTGATCCAGGAGTCAATGGGTAATCTTTTATGGTCTATCTTATGCAGGAGGTCAGACTAGTAGGTCATTGTGGTTCCTTCCATAGGCGCTGAAACTAGAGATACCGGGGGTGCTGTCACACTCGCTGGTTTGAAGTAGTTTCTGTCACATACAGGGTTTACAGTTTGGTTCAGTGGTTCTCAGCACTCCCACTATTCAAATTGTTCCTGCACCCTTGGTTCCTTCTGACCTTAAAATCCTGGAAACTATTCAGTGGATCTCTCTGCTCACACTGCCCAGCTATGGGAGGTGAAGTCTATAATGGGAACACCTGTCCATAGGCGCTGCACTGAGACCACAAACATTTCTGACACAGACTACTGAGCAGCAGTGACTTTTACTGACTCTTGACCTGGGTAGGAGTTGAACAGTGAAAGGCTCCATGACCAACACCAACCTCCTGAGCCACCCAACTCCACGCTGTGTTTTATTACAGTCAGGGATAACCTCCATCCATTCACAGCCAGGAAGTTGGTAGAACTGGTTTATGGTGTGTACAGTTGTCCATGGGATGAGAATTCTTAACAGTGTTGTGAATGTGAAGTCCCTGCCACTGTGGGGAGCTGAGATGCTCCCAAGGTTTGGAGTTACCTTGCTACCACCTGCCCTTAGCATGAGGAAACCTTGCCTGGGTCTGTCTGCATGGCCGTGTTTGGGATGAGCGAATCTGCTCAGTTGAAATAAAGTAAGCAGCCTGAATCTGCTCCCCTAGTCTTGCACTGAAATGCCCCAAAACTCTGTTTGATGAACTTTTGCAAATCTCAGGAATCTTCGGTTTCCCCCCACGCACCCTTGTTTGAGCACAATTCCCCAAAGCCTAAACCCCACCAAGAAGGCTGTTCTCACTAGCTGGAATCAGAACATAGCAGCCAATTCCACAACCCCAAGCCAAGAGAGAATAAAGCAAGCTGTGTTTAACTGGCAGTGCACCCAGTAAAGAGAGTTGGTCAAATGACAAAAGACCAGATTTGCAATATAGTCACCAAGCAATGAAACTGATTCAATTCAACCCCTGGGGGCTGATCCTGTTTGTTGTTTGGGTCACCACCAGGGTTCATCAAAGAATTCATGAATCCTGAAGGTTTCATGGTTTCATACCAGAAATGAATGATTTGTCACTTGTTACTCTTATCTTAAACATTTCAGTCTTGATCCTGCAAGCTGGTATGTTTAAGAACAACCTTGTCCTGCAGCATTTTGCAGGGTTCTAGATGGGCACAGGGGTCCATACAGATCAGCTTGCAGAATCGGGGCAGACCAGGGAGCAGAGATGGTAACACTGGGTGACCCATTGTGCACCAGCAGTTGCGAATAGTGTGTGGCTATAGAGAACAGCATGCAAACCCTCCCCCTCTCCCTCCCTGTAGCTTGAAGATTATTTATCCAGGCTGTCTGGTGAATCCTTTAAAACCTATGAATTCATTCACGGAAACCAGAAACAGCTTGTAAGTGGTTCTCAAACCAAAATAAATAGCCTAAATTTGACAACTAGTTAGTTTGACACAAATGACCCAAACAGCCCTGACAGTGATTGAGAGTATTCAGCTTACATCAGTGACACTTCCTTCATCTCTTTCCTAGCAGGCTGGCTCTAGACTGCAGGCACTCACTCCTTGCAGCCTTGTTTTAAGTTTCTGTAGCATCTGATCAGGGTGTAAGTGATTGAACTGCTCCTGTTTGTTTTTTCTCCTCTGAATTTGTAGGAGAAACCTGGTGGGCCTGGCAGCTGGACCGAAAAGGAGACAGGGTAAATCCTGTGACACACTCTTTTTTGAATGCAGAGAGATCTGGATGTGAACTAGCAGGAAATATTGTTGTGTTGGTGGTGATGTCTGCTCAGGGCCGTGTCTAGCTGGACTCTCATTAGCATGATAGTTAGGGACACTATCTTGTCCCCAATTCACTGGGGATCAGGAATTAGAAAAGCAAAAGATCTGATCCTGGTCAGATGCAGTAACAAGGCCCTTTCTGATCCAGGCCCTGATTCAGCAGAGCACTAACACATATGGCTAACCAAGCACATGAGTAATCCCATTGCCATTAATAGAACTGCTCACAGGTGTCAAGCTTGGCATGTCTAAGTATCTTGCTGAATTAGGGCCAAAAGCAGGGTGTTTGATCCCTGTGTAGACATACCCTTGATAGCCATTGATGGTCACAAGGGGTGAACGTGCTCTGTGCTGCAATCTTTCCCAGGAATCTGTGTGTTTCCTCAGGATCTATCAAGAGTCCCTCATCCCTTTGACTTCAGCTATCTGAGAACTCCATGGGCTGTAACCAGGAGCTTTTCTTTCTGGTCTCGCACTGCTCCTAGCTAAGCTGGTGATCTGTTTGGTAGTTTCCTTGACACACTGAGTCTCTGGGCTATTCTGCTTAGTCACACTGGCATAGTTCCCATGGACATGAAAGCAAATTTCGGACCTCTATGTCTGAACTAACTCAAAGCATGACCTATCTGTGGTCCTTTCACACCAGGCTTCCCAGGTTCACCCATTCTACCCTCAGTGCCCTACACAGGAGCAAAAGAAAAGAACAGCTGCAGGTGTTCTACCACGAGGATGGTCAGAGGGGTGGATACTGTTCCTGCCGTAAGTATGACACAGAGGGAATGAAGTTGAAGGGTGCATGGATATGTTCCCTGGAATCCTACAACTACCTGCCTGCAGATAGGCTGAAACGATACCCCTGTTCCCATGCAAGGGCCAAGCTCCTTTGTTTGCCCTGAGAATCTTTGCCATGCACATATACAGTTTTAACAAACTTCCAGGCCAGCACGTTATGGTAGCAGTGAGGAGGATAATGAGAGAGCCTGGAATATGGCCCCACCGGAGTTCAGAAGGAAAACTCTGCAATAAAGGAACTTATTTTTGAGGTTATTAAAGAGGGACAGTGGACTCTGTCGTCACGAGACAGGGGGCATGACCTGCAGCCCAAGCCTGGCCAAGAGCAGGAAGTGGTTAAAAATCTCTCCACATAAGTGGTGCACCATTGTAGGTGGGAGGATTTTAACAGCAGGTAGGAACTGTTTTGATGGAAAAATTCAGCTAACACCTAAGCCAGCACCCTGCGATATTGTATGCAGAAAATCCTCATCTTCCCAGGACCACAGCTTTTCTGATAGCCTTGTTTGTCTTGTGATTCCCTTAAACCCAGAGTAGCCCTCCTTTTCTTGAGCCCCTTTTCCTCAGGGAACCTGGTAGGCCCTTGATAAACATTAAATATCTAGCGGATGTAAACAAGTGAACTGACAGCTGTACTGCCTGATTAGGGTGTGATATGTAACAAAACCAGATTTGACAGGTAAAGGCTAGTATGTAATGGATCATATGCAGAATCACTCTAAGGCTGTGTAAATAATTCAAGGATGTTTGTTTTGTCCTTCACCCATGTGAAAATATAGTATGAGATGCTATAAAGGTGAACTTCTAAGATGGACCAAATCCACATCTGCTAGAAGTGGGTGCGACTCCACTGAATGCGAGCTGGTGGTTGCATCCCACCTACAGTGATCTTTCATCTCTATGGAAACCTGTGCTCTTGCAATGGGAGCAAATGTCAAGGGATATTTAGAACCAAGACGCTAAGAAATGTCACCAGGCACAGCTGAGCTAGCTCTGAACGCTATGCTATGTAGCTGCAAGCACAGGCCATCACAACCTATGGTCAGCAGCATTTAAAAAAACATGGTTCAACCCAGCAAGGTTTTAATGGCTCAAGACATCTTGTCCTTGACTACACTGGTAGTTACACTACATTCTGCTCTGGTCGCTCACTGCCAGCAAAGGGTATGTTTTCCAGTGGCCTTGAGGCCCTGTTGTACAAAGTACAGTTACCAAATTCTGTCTATACTTATCAGCTCCCCTTTGGGCTTTCTCTGTCCTTTCAGACTTCAAAGATCCTACAGTAATCAGTTCAGGAAACCATAGAGTTACCCACTAAAACTTTTTATATAGCGTTAAAAATCCAGCAAACTCAACCAACCATACTGTGAGCACTGGTTCTACAGCCGAATTCCCCCAACATCTGATGCTATGCACCAGCCAGGAAGTAAAACAAGAGCCATGTTGGAACAGTATGTAAGAAAAGAGAGGGAAAGTTAGATAGCCCTATGCCTGGCAGAGGTTAGCAGGACTAGAAAGGTAGAGGGCCTGATTCACTGTTGCCTTGCGTCTTGAGTTGTCATTTACACGACTGCAAAATTCCCAGAGAGAGAAATAGAGAAGAGCTGCGGTGAGAGAGGGCGAGGAGGACCAAGACAGATCTAGAGAAACTGAGGATGAAGAGCAAGAGAAAGTAAAGGCTTTAATGTATCTTCCTGCATGACCCTGGTTTTCCTTGAAGATCAGGAGATCCCTAGAAGAAAAGGAACAAGGACATCAGTTTGCCTTCCTAACTATCACTTCGAGTCTGCTCAAGAGCCCAGATTACAAGTGCTGGGAATTAGTTGCCTTTGATCCACCTGTCTGAACCTGGGACATCTCTGTTTCTCTATTTCCCCCTAGGCTCTTGAAAATATCAGATTTTTCTGGGAGTGACCCTAAGCTGCACATTCAGTAAAGATGTGCTCAGAGGGAGCACTGCAGTGCACAGGGGTCTTTCCCCCATGTGTAGATATACCCAAAGTTACCCCAGAGATAGATGCGGTCCTATCACAGGCTGGCCCTTTAAGGGAAGCCAGCCTGGCCAGTGACCTTGCAGCTAGCCCCAGCTGCTGCTGCTGCTGATGATATGGCACTTAATGATAATTAGTGAGCCCAGCCGTGAAAGGTAACAGAGTGGAGAACCATAAGGAGTGATGGAGAGACTGTGCAGAAGATCCTCTTCCTGGGAAGAGTCTGGAGAAGGCAGCACAGTCCTGCAGGTGGGAGAACCCACAAGGAGCAGGGTCTAGGCTCCTGTGTGGAGGGAGCCCTGGGCTAGGACCTGTGAGGAGCAGCGAGATCCCGCGGGGAAGTTGCTGGAGTCCCTGGAGATGGGAGGGAGGTATTGAGAGGAAATCTTCTTTGGCAAGAAGCAATCTGGGAAGAATGCTGCAGGAGAGGGAGGCTCAGGAAAAGCACATCTGTGGTGCCCAAGAAGGGCAAGAGATGTATTGGCTTAGCAGAGAAGGGAGAAGCCAGAGGCCGTGTTAGGCACAGGCTGTAGGGAAACAGCACAAGAGGGCTTAAAGCTAGGAAGTGGCCCAGGGAAACAGCAGCATGTCTGCAGAAGCAACAATGAAGGATCCTTGGGCCAAAACCCAGAGCAGAGAGTAGGGTGACCAGATGTTCTGATTTTATAGGGAGTCCTGATTTTGGGGTTGTTTTCTTATATAGGCTCCTATTTACCCCCTCCCCCCCCACTCCTGTCCTGATTTTTCACATTTGCTGTCTGGCCTCCCTAGCAGAGGATGGGCCTGGGCTCTCTTGCCAGCTCCTGAGAAAAGGGGCATGCAAGCCCAGGCTGCTGAGTGAGGCCCATCAGAGCACTGCAGTGCGACCTGAGTGGGCCAGGAGAATTATTTGGACGTGTAGCTTAGACTTTCAGTCGGACTCTTATGTCACCGCGGAAGGGGACTGAACTTTGTGATGTGGCTGAGCTGCAAAGGAGCCAGCAAGAGGCGGCTGGCCAGCAGGAGGTGCTGGAGATGAGGGTCACTCGCAGCAAGAGGGCGCTACCAAGGGTGAATACACTACTTTAGAGCCCCAGACACTTTTCTGCTAGAGCCTCCTTCACCGAGGCTACATGGATTGTGCTGTTTTCAAGGGCGTTGGCAGTAGCTCAGCAGGCTTGAGAGGGCTTCCTGCACTCAAAGAAAACAAGGTCTGTCTGAAATGAAAATAAGAGACTTTCTATTTATCTGTCACTTCTCCTACAGAAAAATCACCTGGGTCTTGAATTGTGTTCCCAGGCAGGAACTGTCAAGATCCAGTTAAGGCTATAAATAGATATCAATTTTCAAACTCTAGGAACACTGGAATTATTAATAAATATGACTAAGCCCAGAGATTTATAGTTAAGGTTCAAGAAGAGATTTGCTGTTGAAGAGCAGCCAGACCCTAGGTAAGGCGCTTACTCATCAGTGCATTGGGCCTTCTTGACATACTGTGTTTGAACTGATTTAACTTTAGAAATTGATTTAGTTAAATCCGTGCAACTCCTTAATGTGGACTCTCTGAAATTGGTTTCAATGTGCTTCAATGACTAAATTGGTATAGTGCACTCAAACTGAAATCGGAGTGTCCACATGCAAACTAGCACTGAAATAATCAAGTGTGTGAATTAAAGCTGATTTAGGTCCATGTGTGTATAGACGAGCCTTTGGTAATGTTCTGTGTCTCTAGGACTGACAGGAATGCAGGAGTCAGGGCTATGCTGGAATCTGTGGGCTGCAGGTGAGGCTTAGTCCATTCTTGCTGATTCTTATACTCCATTGAAGCTATGTAATACGACAAATTTGTCAAAGAATAGGTGTATGAGAGACTAGATAACTCAGAGGCATGTTAATGGCACATAAAAATGGCTAGACTGGGTCAGACCAATGGTCTATCTGGCCCAGTGTCCTGTCTTCCAATACCAGAGAGAATGAACAGAACAGGCAATCCATTGAGTGATCCATCCCCTGTCATCTACTCCCAGCCTCTGGCAAAGAGAGGCTAGGGACACCCAGAGCATGGAGTTGTGTCCCCGACCATCTTGGCTAATAACCATTGATGGATCTGTTGTCTATGAACTGATCTGATTCTTTTTTGAACCCCATTATACTTTTGGCCTTCACAACATCCTTCTGGCAATGAGTTCCACAGGCTGACACTGCATTGTGGGAAGAAATACTTCCTTTTGTTTTTAAACCTGCTGCCTATGAATTTCATTGGGTGACCCCCAGTTCTTGCATTATGTGAAGGCGTAAATAACACTTCCCTATTCACTTTCTCTGCACCGTTCATGATTTTATAGACCTCTGTCGTATCCTGCCTTTAGTTATCTCTTCCAAGATGAGTAGTCCCAGTCTTTTTAATCTCTCCTCATGCGGAAGCTATTCCACACCCCTAATAATTTTTGTTGTCCTTTTCTGTACCATCTAATATATCATTTATTTTTTAGATGGGGCGACCAGAACTTCACACAGTACTCGAGGTGTGGGTGTTCCATGGATTTATAAGGTGGCATTACAATATTTTCTGTCATCTTGTGTACCCTTCCCTAATGGTTCCTAACATTCTGTTTGCTTTTTTGACAGCCATTGCCATTGGGCAGTTGTTTTCAGAGAACTATCCACAGTGATTTCACGATCCTTCTTGAGTGGTAACAGCTAATTTAGACCCCCATCATGGGTGGAGGGGGCGGTATAGTTGGGATTATGTTTTCCAATGTGCAGGACTTTGCAGTTATCAACATTAAATTTCATCTGTCATTCACCCAGTTTTGTGAGATCCCTTTGTAACTTTTCATAGTCGGCCTTGACTTTGAACAGATGACATTTGTCATATCTACGTCACTGGTTCAAAAAATCCATCCTAGGTCAGCAATGATAGAAAGTCATTACCGTCCAGTGGCTGATTAGCACTATATGAAATCGAGTGGGTTCAGGCCACTTTCCAGTAAGTAAGCGCTCTTATCACAGATGGCAGAGGCAGTTTACTTCGAGATAATGTGCCATGGTACTGGGCTATTCTTTCATCTTTAAAGTTTGTAGGGCCAAGACACTTTGGTCAAGCATGATGCTCAGATCCCAGGCTGAGCATTTCATCTTTGTATTTGTCTGTGTTTATTGTGGAATCAATACGCCCATGATACTGTTTGAGTCACTTCAGAGCAGAACCACATTCTATCTCTGCCCTTGCAGTACTTGAGGGAATCTCTGATCTCCTAGCTTCTGGGTACTTGTAAATCTCTTCTCTATTTCCTGAGCTCTTTCCTTGCACCAGGGTGAGAAGGGGAAGCTCAGAGCTGGAGGATCAGAAGGATTCCCCATCCTAGAGGGGTATGTATGTGCATATTTCCTGTTGCTGTGTCCCCTAGAGTTGTAGCCATGTCACCTTTTTCTGAATATGACTGCTCTGTGCTTCCTTGTCCACCCAATTCATATGCCACTGGATAGACTGCTGCAGCCCTTCACAATGCCTGCAGCTCTATTCTAACTGTGTGCGCACCTAGCTCTTCCCCTCTCCGCTGGCCACCTCACCTCAAACAGCAAGTGGGCAAGAGGGACCCTTCAGTCTATTTAGTGGGGCCAGGGATGAGAGATCTCCTCCACAGGGACCTTTCAGCTGAACTAGAGGAGAATGGAGCTTTGCAGGGATCAGCGACTTGCAGAGACTCATGTGTATGCTCCATAACATTCCAGCCCTGGTACGAGGCTCAGGCTGTCTGCATGGCATATGGGGTTGAATAATAATAAAGCTCACCAAGCATGTAGCGTCCTGTATATTTTTTTAAAAAAAAAATAAACTCAGTGTTCATCTTGTAGATGAGTCTGGGGAGGGGCTTTGTGTTCTCACTCTGAACTGCTCTGAGGCCTACTCCTGCCTCCAGTCCAGTCTGGGAGTGTTATTCAGAGCTGTCACGTCACATGAGTACAGAGTAGAAGGGGAGGGACACAGACTCTGCCCTCAGGCCACATGATAAACCCACACTTGGCTTCTGTCTCACCCCCCTCTCTCTCAAACTCCTTCCAGCCGCTCAGTGGCAGAACTGAAGTCACTGCATACACGCTGCTTAGGATCCGAGACACTGACTGGAAAACATCACCTAGTCCGTCCTTCAACCAGCATGGGACTCTTCCTTCCAGCGTACCCTCCAGCGCTTTGCCCAGCGTTATTTTTGTCAGTAATCTACACACTGAAAATGGCTTCCAGATGAGAGTTAACAAATGACTGTTACATTTCACAACACCCCAGGGAGGTCAGTATTATTTTATAAGCGGGGAAACTGAGGCACACAGTTACCAAGTTAGTGGCAGAAGTCCTGAGGCCCTGGTCTAGACAGACAACAGTTTGAGTTAAGCAATGGGGCTTGAGCCTTTTCCCTTCTGGGATGGGGTGTTAATCCCTTTCCAGGCTAGTCAGGGGCTGATGTAACCTAATAAGACACACCTGAAAGAGAGTTAGGCTTGATAGGCAATCACTGATTAGGGATGGAGCCCAGCTGAGCAGGAGCAGGCACGGCTAGTATAAAGTCCAGAAGGGAGGGCAGAAAGAGGTGGCAGGGTGGGTGCTTGGAGTCACTCTCTGGGCTTAGAGAGGGGAAAGGCAGTAAATAAGTAAGTAAGTAAGTAAGTAAGTAACCGGCCTGTGATTCTGGCCCTGAAGGAAGAGTTACCCTGTGGAGTGATGGAGAAAGAAGCCTGATAGAGGCAGAATAGGAAGCAGCCCAGAGAAAAGCAGTTGGGCAAATCTTGGCTGCTGATTGAAGGGTCCCTGCGCTGGAACCTGGAGCAATGGGTGGACCTGGGTTCCCCTACAACCTCTGGAGAGCGGCATAGCCTTGAATTGGAGGAGGGCAGGGAATGATACCCACTCAGTCAGTCCAGTGAGGCTTTGATACCCAGGAAGGGGGAAATCACATAGTGACCTGAGCAGAGGGCCAAGCCACAAAGAGAGAGCACTGCCAGCCCTGGAGCATGAGTGGTTAAAGGGTAAAAGAGACAGAAGGGGGAGTCAGAGCTGGCGGGGCTATTCCCCAGATGCAACTGTGAAGGTATGCTGCTGCAGTGAGTCAGAACCCTGTGTCCCCTTTGGAGACTACCATCCAGTCTCTTCCTACCTTGCTGATAGGTGGTTTTGTAAAACTCCAACATACTTCTTCCTTTCCTCATGTTCATCTCATTACTCCCACTTACACCCTCCTGTGTAGGGGTAGCAGAGTCACTCTTCCATTTGCAGGAAGTCTTTGGGTCTGTGGTGGCCGCATGCAAAGAAAGGTGATACCAGCAGGGTTATAGCAATTACCTATCCTTTCAGCCAGCAAGTTACAGCCTCTCCTGCTGAATTTAATTGGTGTCATCTCTCTCTCTCTCTCACACACACAAAATAATTTAAACCAATAGTTTTTGGTGCCAATAGCTAAGCCTGCATTGAAGTAACCCTGGGACTTGAGTAATAGGCAATACAAATTTGATCAGGTTTCAGGCTGGAAGGATCTGCTGAGTTTTGTGCTGCTGGTTGTTTTGTCCACGTGGAGTCCTGATGGGAAAGCAATCCGTTCTGGGTGGGGAGCCTAGTCCTGTGAACAGGCTCCAGTGGGAGCTGCTCTTCCCACCCATGCAGCAGAGTGAGGGGAGCTTCTCATGCTCCACTGCATGGACCATCTACATCCCTTTCTGCATGCAGGGGGAGAGAGCAGCCACTGCCAGGCTGCTGCCTGTTGAGGGGCCCAGCTGGAGCCTTGGCCCACCTCTCCCTTCAGAGGGGCTCAGCCATTGGGGAGCTACCTGCTACTTGTAACCCAGGGCTTGGATCTGCCTCGTGATCTAAACCAGTGAAAACTCATCACCATCGCGTTTTAGTCTTGGGGCTGGTCGTCACTTGAAGTGCTAGGCACTACTTACACCAATGGGAGGGGTTCTCCCATTGGCACAGGTAATCCACCTCCCTGGGGGAATTCTTCCATCAGCCTGGTGCCGGGGGATAAGTCGGTGGGACTGTGTTTCTCGGGGGGGTGGATTTTTCACACCCTGAATGACGTAGCTTGGTCAACATAACTTTTTAGTGTAGACGAACCCTTAGGAAACGAAGCCTCCCCCTGTTGCTGAATCTTAATCAGCTGGCTCTGGCAGGGGGCTGTCACTTCAGAGTTGATGGCAGACAGTTCAAGCGGGAGTGAGGTTTCACAGGCGTAGATCTGTCTAACTGCAAGCCCCGCTTCTTTGCTCTAGCTGTGAGTGAATGGGAAGGCAATGTGGTGGGAAGAGATCTTCAGGCTGTATTTTGCTGGTTGCTGGGGCTAGGCTGCTGGATGGCTGAAGGGGATGGGGGGAGGAGTGGCCTGTTTTACGGTTGTATATTTAAGGATTGCCAAAGACCAGAAAAAGGTGCTCCTTTTTAATAGCTGCAAATCAGGGGAATTCCAGTTACTGTCTGTCCAGGGCCAGGGGAGTACCTGGCAAGACTGGCCCCTGACGGCTAAAGGTAAAGAAAGCTGAGCTATATTGGAACCAGTGCAGAAAACACAACCCAGCAAGTAGGACAGCTCCTCTTTGTGGGTCCCTCAAACTGCTGGGGACAATGCTGGCATTGCCAAAGGACTGTTCTGGCTGAGCTCTGACACTGTCGCAGATAAAAGGATGCAGTTAGGAGGTGGTGCATCCTGCCGGGATCCCCGCAAGCTCTAATGAGGCACTGTGCACGCTGCCACAGAGAATGGAGCACTGCTGGGAGGAAGCTGGTGCTGCTGCATTCCTTGCTGTTTGGGGGCTTTCAGTGCAGTCCTTTGTCTTCTGAGTGCAACTAACGCGGGGATTTTTCTATTCCCCCTCCCCCCACATACATAACTTAGCTTTCTTCCTCTTTCCCAAGGGAATCAGTGAGCAGCCTCCACATGCAGGGCTGGAGGGACCCCCTGGGGCACTGGTAAGTTTCACATAGGTGAGGGGAACAAGGGTTGGTTTTCCTTGAGCTGCCATAAGGGAAAGAAGGACATGTTCTGTGTTAAGAGAAGTGTTTGTGCCT
The DNA here is from genome assembly GCF_003597395.2 of Chelonoidis abingdonii. NCBI lineage: Eukaryota > Metazoa > Chordata > Testudines > Testudinidae > Chelonoidis > Chelonoidis abingdonii. The sequence continues at coordinate 56,722,344 of NC_133775.1, read as the reverse complement.
CTGGTTCCTGAATACAAACCTATTGTTACTGGTGTTTAGATACAAACTGGGGTGAGGATGAGGGGCGCATGCCCAGGAAATCGGTATCTGTTTTTCACTATTTAGATACTACTGTAATGTAAATAAGAGACCCACAACTAAGTCCATGGCCCCATCGTGCTAGGTGCTGTACACATGCCCAGTAGGCAGGGCCAGCTCTAGCCGTTTCGCTGCCCCAAGCATGGTGGCACGCCGCGGGGGGCACTCTGCCGCTTGCTGGTCCCGCGGCTCCGGTGGACCTCCCGCAGGCGTGCCTGCGGATGCTCCACCGGACCCTCCACAGAGATGCCTGCGGGAGGTCCACCGGAGCCACCTGCCGCCCTCCCGGCAACCGGCAGAGCGCCCCCCGCAGCATGCCGCCCCAAGCACGCTGGGACCTGGAGCCAGCCCTGCCAGTAAGAGGCAGGGCCTGCCCAAAGAGCTTGCAGTCTAACTAGACAAGCCAGCTGAAGGGTGTGAGAGAGGCAGTATTATCTCCATTTTATACCCGAGGCACTCGGTCACAGAGCAATTTAGTGACTTGCCCAGGGTCACACAGGACATCTGTGGCAGAGCCAGGAATTGAACCCAGTTCTCCTGAGTCCCAGCCTAACGCCTTAATTACAAGGCCTGCTTTTCTCTCTTTGGGCCCTATTCTGTTTTGGACTGTCCCAAATGAGCCTGCAGCTGTTAGAACAACAACTCTCGTGCTGTGCACTGAAACTAGCACAAAGCCATTAACCCTGGGGTGTCAGGCTCTGGAAGGGGGAGCTTGCTCAGTGTTTTTGTAATAGGGGTTGCCAGCCACCCAGACAATGCGATTGGGCTGTAGCCATCACCCCCAAAGCATTCGGCACCTCTTGGCCAGGGCTGGAGCAGGGGCAAGGACATTGGAGCTGCCCTTTCTCCCCCTTTCTCTTCTGCCAACGGGGATTTGTTCTGTCATTTCCACTGGGTCCTTCTGGTGTGCCAGAAATACTGCATGCGCAGCTCTCCGTTCCTGCTGGCTTTTGTCATTGAAGCTCTGTAGTAACCAGTGCAGAGGATTCTGAGGCACAACTGGTTTTGAATGACTGAACGGGATGGGAGACCTTGAACTCACTAAAGTGGAGACCCTCCAACGGACAGCGCTGGAGTGTCTCTCATGTTGTACTTCATGAAGAGTCAGTTTGTCCTTCCAATGCTAGAACACATGTAGCTGGTGAAGAACACTGCATCCTACTTTGCCTGTGGGCCTGAGCCAAAGGCAGTTGAAGAGATGGGAGTTTTCCCACTGACCTCCAAGGTCTTTAGTTCAGGCCATTCATACTACCCTGCAAGGAGCCCCTGGTTCTTCCCCCCTCTCTAGGTCCTCTCAAACTCCTTTTCTGGTCTTTCTGTGACAGGAGTGGCGAGGGCCTGCTGGACGAGAGGAAGATGAGAGGGGAAGGAAGGTGGAGAAGGGCCTTAGGGTCCAAAGCAAAAATATTTTATCATCCCCACTAGTGTGTTTCCTCATTCCTGTGGGATCACTGGGGCAGGGATCTTACCTTGTGTGTGTCTGTACTGCACCATGCACACTATATAAACAACACTGACGCACCGCCCTGGGGAGAATAGTGGAGTAAGGAAGAGGAGGAGACATGAAGGAAGAGGGGAGAGAGAGGGGGTGACTGGAGGGTGCCATCTGCTGTGACGGTAATTGAAGGGAGTGGTAGTGACTTCCCATTTCCTCTAGCAATGGGCAAACTGGCTTGACTGCTCCCTTCCAGAACTGTGCCTCTGACATAGTGCAGTGGATGGAATACATCCAGCACAGGCAGTGGTGCGCATACACACTAGCCAGTTCCTTACCAGACCCTTATGTTCCACGCTTGCATGTCGGGAAACCCATTTATTCTGCAAATCAAGGATGAAGCAGGTGCTCTCAGGGGCTTTACCAGCTGTTGATGTATGCCCCCAAGTTGAGGAGAAATAACAATTTGAACGTCTTCCCTATCTGTTCTTCAATAAGGATGTGACTTTTTTTTGTTTCTCCTCCCCCAATGCAAGCTAGCCCCAGTAATTCAGCCCTGGCTGTCACGCCAGTGCCTTGACCTCTGCCCTCACAGCTGGAGAGCCAGTGCTCTCACAGACCTGTGCCTTCACCTCAGACTCACAAGCTTGTGGTGCTGAGCAAGAGACTTGGCACTTGTTTCAGCCAGCAATCTAGAGTTCCTGAATTAAAGAGCTCATCCAGACTGTGCCTTGGCACCTGTCCGAAGGGTGCTAGTGAGCAGGGATTATGGGAAGGGAGTGGGAGCGCAGGGCTCCATCCTCAGCAAAAAGCACGGGGTGGCCATTCCCCATCCTCTCACTTTCCAGAGCTCCCCCTCTTCCTGCCTCTTCCCTGGCTGGTGCAATGAGGACTCCTCAGGCAGGAGAATCTGAAGTGGGAGCACAAGAAGAAGCTGGGGACTGGCTGGGGGGTTTATGGGGCTTTAATGGGTCTCACACGAGACAGGAGAGGAATTGTCCAAGCTGGCATCTCCCTTTCTGCCTTCTTTCTCCTATAGGAAGATCTGTCCCCGTGCTTGTTCCTCGTCCCCTTCAGGGGGCAGAAAATGCCAGACGCCTCCAGCCCTCCCTATTCCCTCCTCTTGGGGAGTGGGAGACAGATCCTAGACTTGGCTGCCCCCAACTAGCTAGAATCAAGGGACACAGAACGGTCAGCTGCCTCTCTCCTTGGGATCCTACCTGCTCCACTAAGCAACAAATGTCATTACGCTGCACTGGCCCTTGCCCTTAACCCTGTAACTGACACACACACACGGCTGTCTGGCTCTGGGCCTGCTTGGGGACATGGATGTTTTTTCAGATATATTTCCCCCTTTGTCCCCATTCGCCTCCCTGGGTCATGGCCAGTCACACAAGTTGTTGCAGTGTCACTTGGTCACATGACAGTAACACCCATGACTGCATACAGCCCCCAGCGCAAGGGACAAGCGACTCCTAGTTTGATCTACTTCAACCAGCGCAGCAAGGAAAGTTGTGCATAGCGCATTGCGTATCGTACACCGTGGCGGGGTGGACTGAGGCATGATGGGTCAGTCCAGATCTCCTACCCTGAAAGGAAAAGAAACCAAGGATCTTCTTGGAGCCCCTATCAGCTCAGCCATCCCTGGAGCTGGATATTTTCCTCAGCCAACCTTGTTGTTGTCTCCAGTGATCTCATCTGCACCACTAGAGAACAGTTTGTTCTGTTCTAAGCTATGCCGTTTCCAATTCACGCAGACCAGTTTTAGCCTTCATCGCTCAATTTCCAGGTGCACAATTCTGATTAAGAGCAGCCAAAAAGAATGCCAGTTTTTAGAAGGGGCCCCCGAAGGAGTTGAGGCTGGTGGATGCCAGAGTCGATCCATGTGGAGTCAGGCAGCCAACTGAGCTGTGCATGCTGTTGCACGGGCCCCTCTCCATCCACCTGGGCTGGTCTAGCAGCAATTGGGAGTCGGGAATCAATGGTTGGTTTCAGAGTAGCAGCCGTGTTAGTCTGTATCCACAAAAAGAACAGGAGTACTTGTGGCACCTTAGAGACTAACACATTTATTTGAGCACAAGATCTCGTGGGCTAGAGCCCACTTCATCGGATGCATAGAATGGAACATATAGTAAGAAATACGTATACATACAGAGAACATGAGAAGGTGGAAGTTGTCATACCAAGTGTAAGAGGCTAATTAATTAAGATGAGCTATTATCAGCAGGAGAAAAAAACGTTTGTAGTGATAATCAAGATGGCCCATTTCAGACAGGTGACAAGAAGGTGTGAGGATACTTAACATAGGGAAATAGCTTCAATATGTGTAATGACCCAGCCACCCCCACCCCCGTCTCTATTCCCAAATTAATGGTATCTAGTTTGCATATTAATTAAAGCTCAGCAATTTCTGGTTGGAGTCTGTTTTTGAAGCTTTTCTGTTGCAATATTGCCACTTTTAAGTCCGTTACTGAATGGCCAGAGAGGTTGAAGTGTTCTCCTACTGGTTTTTGAATGTTATGATTCCTGATGTCAGATTTGTGTCCATTTATTCCTTTGTGTAGAAACTGTCCAGTTTGGCCAATGTACAAGGCAGAGGGACATTGCTGGCACATGATGGCATATGTCACATTGGTAGATGTGCAGGTGAAAGAGCCCTGGATGGTGTGGGTAATGTGATTAGGTTCTATGATGGTGTCATTTGAATAAATATAAGGACAGAGGTGGCATCGGGCTTTGTTGCAAGGATAGGTTCCTGGGTTGGTGTATTTGTTGTGTGGTGTGTGGTTGCTGGTGAGTAGTTGCTTCAGGTTAGGGGCTGTCTGGCATTTTTCTGCTGCGCTGCAGGGTCTCTCAGGGAAGATGAGCTCACCTGGCTCCCAGGGAGCTGTTGGCACACGTGTAAGGGCACTGTCCCCTGTTTCAGTGCTGCACAGTCAGTGCAGAACTTAGGGCTGGACTGTCTTGCCTTAGGAGAATGTATTTCTCCCCAGTTAGGGCCCTTTAATGAAGTCGTATGGGGGCAACCTGGGACTGAATGAACATAGGGACTAAATCCTCTCTCGCCTCAGAAAGGGGGGAGAACACTCAGTTCCTCTTTACTGCAGTCATGTTATGGTCATTCGGAAGTGCCAGCCAAGAGTGGCGTTCCATTAGGTTTGCCAATGTATTTCAGAAATAAGGAACTGTTTTCTAAGCACCCCTGCCCACCTCCCCCTCCTAATTTCATTATTTAGTAATAGTAATGATAATAAGCAGTACTCGCCTGCATTTGCCAGGGGTATTTCTTGCTGCTTTTTTGCAACACTCAGCAACTCCTGATTTTCTTGTATAGAGATGAAGGACTGAGGGAAGTCCCTTGAAGGACCGAGGGACTGTTGGCAACTCTATGCTCCATTGTGCTAGGTACCATACAATATGAGGTTTGGTCTACACTACAAACTTACCTGGGTATAACTGTTGCTCAGGAGTGTGGTGACGTAGTTATACTGACCAAACTTCCGGTGTGGACAGTGTTATGTCAGCTGGAAGGTTTCTCCCATCAGCGCAGCTGCTGCCTCTCAGGAGGTGGGGTACCTATGCGGACAGGAGAAGCTCTCCTGTCTGATTAGGTAGAATCTTCACTAAGCACTCCAGCGGTGCTGCTGAAGCACTGTACGTGCAGCCATCCCCAAAGTAGCAGACAATCCCTGCCCTGCAGAGCTAACCCTCTAAACAGACAAGCCAGAAATGAGATGTGGGAAGGGTGCACCACAATCAAATGGTGGCAAACAGCATGTTAGTGCCACCATTTTTTTCTTTATGTATCAGAGGGGTAGCCGTGTTAGTCTGGATCTGTAAAAGCAGCCAAGAATCCTGTGGCACCTTATAGACTAACAGACGTTTTGGAGCATGAGCTTTTGTGGGTGAATACCCACGTCGTCAGATGGATGCATGCATCTGACGAAATGGGTATTCACCCACAAAAGCTCATGCTCCAAAACATCTATTAGTCTATAAGGTGCCACAGGATTCTTTGCTATTTTTTTCTTTGGAGTTTTTTGCCTTCTAGTGCAACAGGTGCTATGTATGGAACCTGCTCTCAGTTTGTGAGGTAGGCAATAAGCTATAGGCTACTGTGAATGTTTTATTTCCTTGGAGGTAGCATTGTTTGACAACTGGCAGGTTGGTTTTTCAGTCCTTAATCAGGCCTCTTGGGCTCGGTTTCTGCTGTTGGTCGACACATACAACTCCCATGGGGACGAGTGGGAAATCCACTCAAGGGACATTGGCAGAAAGGCACTGCTAGATCTCTCACTATCTAACAGCACTGGCGGTCGTGTTGATCATCTTGGCTGAAGGTGCATGCATTGCTCCCATTGGCTTCAGTGACACACTGGAGGTGCATTTTGGCCCATCGTGTGTAATGGCATGTCGACTTACTGGTATGCTCTAGCCTTGAGACAAATAAGGGATGACTATGGTGGATGTACATGCAGACACACCTCTATCTGAGAGAAAACCAGACCTCTCCTGTGTGCTCCTCTTTAGCAAGTAAGGCCTTATCTAAAGCCTGGTGAAATCTAGGAGTCTTCAGGAATGGGGTGGAGGGGTCTTTCTACTGATCAAAAGATTTTTAAATCAGGCCCATTGCTCGGAAAACTGGACTCATCTGACCCTTTCCTCCCCACCTACCATGCTCATGCTGTTTTTTGAGCTCCCCTGCAGCCCCAGAGAGGCGACCACTGTGGTGGCAGCGGTGTATGTGAGCTTCTCCCGTGCAAGATGGAAAAGCTGCAAGGTGTGCGTAAGATGACCCCGGAGAGAGACATGGGAAATTGCCAGGCTTTGGGGGCTGTTTGCAGAATCCTGTGGGAGGCATACTCGGGATTCCCATTTTGAGCTAGTGAGCTGTTCAATCAGCTGAAAAAAAAATCATCCACGTATCATCAGCGTTTTCTCTATTGAGATGAAAAACGTACATAAAGTCCAATCTACAAGCATTAGCTAACTGCAACCAACAGGCAATCACCCTCCTCCCTGGTGCAGCCATACAGTGAATGGCTGCATGGTGGAAAATGGCTGCTATGAAATTTGGCTCTTTGCTACACGTTTTGGGGGCTCTTGGGCAGATGAATTTCCTTTGTGGGCTGCCAGGGTGGGCTCTTCAGAAGCACTCAGTGTTGGCCTAATCATGCCCTCATCAAAGTTTTCCCATTGACTTTGATGGGAGCTGAGGGCTGCTGAAATTCCCAGCCCTAATCTATAGATTATTTTTTTAACCCTAAGAGCCGACTTGGGAGGCAGCATGTCGGGGGGATTTCCCCTCCACTCCTTCCCATAGGGTACTCATGTGAGCAAAGAGAGCGAGTTCCAGGTAGGAGTGCTGAAGCAAAGGTAAATCAACCCCTAAATAGGAAATTACTGCCGTGTGTATCTCTATTCTTTTCAAGTGCTTAGCTTTGCGCCCATCATTGTGGTATCTGGGTGTCGACCTATACTGCCATCAGGAGGTGAGTTTGCAGCTTACATAGACATACCCATGCAAGCTCAAAGCTAGAGTGAGTGATGATAGAAGTGTGGCTGCAGCAGCACAGGCAGTAGCACCAACTAATCTCTTGAGTATAACAGAACCTGGGTGCATACATGAGCAGGTAGCCTATGCCACTGCTCCCCATGCTGCCATGGCTACACTGCTACTGTTATTCAAACTGGCTGTAATCAAACCCAGCATGGAGAGACCTACCTGAGCTGCACTCATAGCTCCTGATTGCAGTGTAGACGCATCCTGAGTGCCTTATATGGCTGGAATGTGTTAACCTGCAGTATAACGTGATGTGTGGGTCCCAGGTCGGTTCTCCTTAGGTACTAGAATCCACAGCCTTGGAGTAGAAAAATTATCATTTGTATTACAGCAGTGCCTAGAGGTTCCCAGCTCAGATCAGAGGGCAAGGTGCTGCACAGAGGGCACAAGCCAGTCCCTGCCCCTAGCAGCTTACAGTCTGCAGGGACAGACCGAGGGTGGGTGGTGAAGCAGAGGCACAGAAAGGTGTCCAAGATTTCACAATAAATCAGTGGCAGAGCCAGAAATACCCAGGCCTCTTGACTGCCAGACCATATTGCCTACCCCTAGCAGAAAAGAGTCCAGAGCGCCTGTAGCAGAACCAGGGACTCGGCAGTACGATTACAGGGCAGGGGAAGAGTGAGGGTAACATGGGTGTGGGTTTCCAAACAACAGCAGTGAAAGCTCCACTCAATTACCATTGTACCCAGCTTTGTGAGGTTAAAGAACCTGGTTGTGAATGGGAACAAAATTCTAAACAATCCAATGACTTTCTGTCACAAATCAGGCTGAGAGCCTGCAAAACTGAATGTGGCTGAGAGGGTTCCATCGCCAGTAGCGAAGAAAACAAATGGTCTCACAGCATGCCTTGGAACAAGCCATTGCGTATGCTTCCATGGTGACTGTGGCCCAGTGCCATCCGGTGAACCCTGCAGGTGTCTAATGGGAAGTAGGTTAGAGGGAGGCATGGAGACAGACAGCATTTAGGGGTACTCTGCTTCAGACACCAGATCAGGTTTGCTCCATTAGGTGGTTGCTATAATGGGTAAATGGAAGCATTTCACTGAAACTTGACACTATCTGCTTCCTGAAGGATACTGCATCGCCTGCCTAGGACTTAGCGAGGGAAGGACTGTAACATAAAAAGAGTCTGCAGACATGTCCAGGGGAATGCAGTGCAATGTGTCAGAGCAGACTCAAGCATGTAATCTCATAAACGCTCAGGTCAAGATGAACTTCGCTGGGGAAATGAATTGCCTAAATATCAAGATTCATCATGCCCCAGCCTACCTTCTGGGTGCTGTGTCCGGGACACACAGAGCCTGCTGGAAATCTCAAAGTGTAGCCTTCATCTGTGGGACTGAGCTCTGGAGATGGTGGATGTAAGTTTGGTGGGAGTGACTAGCGTTGCAAAGGAAACTAGCTGGAGATGAGCTTGTAACCCTAAGAACCCCTCGGTGCCCACTGGTAAAGAGCTTATTGTTCTGCAACTGATACTCATAGGTCTGACACATTCACTACATCTAGCCCACTGCTTTCATAAAGAAGATCATGCAAGATCGCTAATAAAGGCTTATATAATACTGATCCTTGTGATCATTGCATGATGTATGTACGGATGATATTTCAGGAGTTGTGTATATGTGCTGAAAATAAAACCAAAGAGAAAAATAGGATTCTTCCAGACAGCCATTAGGTAAGTATACATCCTGTCAGGGTTCCCATGTAAATTAAGCCAACACAACGGGAGTCCAATTTACCTGTGAAGTCAACATGGGATGGGAAGATGCCAGAGACCAAACCGCAGGCAGTTGTCCTGTTTTTGGGCAGGGGCATGGGCGGGGAAGCAGAAAATGAACTTTGAAGTCTATTTATAATCTGCAAGGAGACATTTAGTTATCCATGCACTTAGGAAAACCCATAGTGGAGGGGGATGCTGTGTGAACGCTTGGATCCTGGTTTGTCTGCAGCCAGCTAGCTCTGCAAAACACTGAACCTTTGCAGGGAAATGTGGGTCTGAGCTGTTCCAGCAGGCTGCAGGGCACAGCAGCTGTGGTGACACATTGTGTAGGTGTCAAGTATTGCAGCCTGCTGTTAGTTGTAGCACAGTCCAGGATTCTGATTTAGGGGTGGACTTTGAGGCTTTTTTTGGCTAAATAAGCTCACCCCAGGGCCGGCTTCAGGCACCAGTGGAGGAAGCACGTGCCTGGGGTGGCACATGCTAAGGGGCAGCATTCTGTCCATTCTTGGGGTGGCACAGTCTGGGTGGCTTTTTTTTTTTTTTTTTGCTTCAGTATTCTGGGCGCCATTTTTTTTTTGGGTCAGGGCGGCAAAAATGGTAGAGCTGGCCCTTTTCACCCCAGCCCAACTCTCCTCCCAATGTGGCTGCTTCAGGTTGCTTTTGTCGATGTAACTTTGGTGCAAATTCAACTGTGATCAAAGGCGTAGATGGACCCTGAAATTGGAGAGGTTCCTAGAAATAAAGGGAAGAGAGAGTGACCTAGACACAAGAGAGCAGCCAGGATTAGGGGAGGGTTAGTACTTACAAATATTAAACCCTACACCAAGGGGGAAAGGAAATAAACTGCTCAGGTACAAAAGAAGAGGAAGTGGTTGTGACCAATCAGCTGCCCCTTTTGCAACAGAGTAAGTTTATATTTGTCATGGTATAATTCCCCACTCTGAACCTTAGTGTCCAAAAGATGGGGTAGCAGCATGAATTCCTCTAAGCTCAATTACCAGCTTAGTACTTGTAGCGCTGCCACCAACCAGGAATTCCAGTGCCTGGTACACTCTGGTCCCCCCAAAACCTTGCCCGGGGAACCCCAAGACCCAGATCCTCTGGATCTTAACACAAGGAAAGTTAAACCCTTTCCCCCACCGTGGCCTCTTCCCAGGCTTCCCCTCCCTGGGTACCCTGGAAGATCACTGTGATTCAAACTCCTTGAATCACAAAACAGAGAGGAAATTCACCTCCTCCTCCTTCTCTTTCCCCCTCCCAGACTCTCCCTGAGAGAGAAAGTAATCCTGACACAGAGAGAAATTATCCTTTCTCTCCCCCTTCCCTTTTTTCTCCCCACCAAGTCCCTGTGAATCCAGACCCAGTCCCCTGGGGTCTCACCAGAATAAAAACAATCAGGTTCTTAAACAAGAAGAACTTTTAATTAAAGAAGGAAAACAGTAAAATTATCTTTGTAAATTTAAGATGGATTAGGTACAGGGTTTTCAGCTATAGACACTGGGAATACCCTCCCAGCCTAAGTATACAAGTACAAATTAAAATCCTTTCAGCAAATAACAAATTTGAACTCTTTCCAGCCAAATACACAATTAAACTCCTTCCAGCCAAATGCACATTTGCAAATAAAGAAACAAACATAAGCCTAACTCGCCTTATTTAACTAGTACTTACTATTTTAAACTTATAAGAGCCTGTATCGGGAGATTGGAGAGAAACCTGTTGCACATCTGGTCACTCTCAGAACCCAGAGAGAACAACAACTAAAAACTACAGCCACACAAAAATTCCTCCCTCAAGATTTGAAAGTATCCTGTCCCCTGATTGGTCCTCCGGTCAGGTGACAGCCAGGCTTACTGAACTTATTAACCCTTTACAGTCAAAAGAGATATAAAGTACTTCTGTTCTATTAACTCCTCCTATCTGTTTATGACAATATTATTCAGGCAATGCAATGAACATTATTTTTAAATAACTTTTTAATGCAACCGAACTCTGTAGTAGCTGTTTATAGTTTGTATTACAGTAGCACCCCACCACCTCAACCGAAATCAGGGCCCCATTGGCTCAGTGCTGTATGGACACACAGTAAGAGAGAGTCTCTGTCTCAAGAGCTAACAATCTACGCAAGTATCTTCTTCCCATTTTACAGATGCCCTGAGGAACTGGGGCAACTTAAGCAACTTGCCTAAAACCAGACCGCGAGTCTGGTGTCTGTAGGAGAGACAGGAAATAAACCTGAGACTCAGTCCTGTGCTGTAACCCCAACAACGTCCCTCTTCCCTGGTTGCCCCAGTGATGGTGCAGGATGGGGATTGGAAGGCTGGGAGAAGAGTTGGCCCATCATAACATCTAATCTTTCAGTGGGTGTGATTAGTGGCCTGTAAGGCAGGCTATTGTGTTGGGATTGTGTTAGCCTATGTCAGAGCACACTTGCCCAAGGGCAAGCGCCTCTCTCCGGTGCAGATATTGTTTTCCCCACAGCGTGTTGCTGGCTCCTTGTAGGTTGCAGTGGCTTGTATGGTTTGCCACTTGCATGTTGCATTACTGGTGAGATGTGCCCCAAGCAGAGGAAACTGCAGGTATTTTGGCTGGATTGCTCTGGCCTGGAACTCCTTTGGGTAATCAGGCTACTTACTGACTTGACACATTCTACCCTGACTTACACTCCATGCGACTCCATTGAGCTTGTGATTTCACAAGCAGAATTAGGTCCCAGATCTAGAAAAATGTCTCTTGTTCCAGGCAGCCCCAAGCTTGGCAGAGAATGTGCTGCATGCCAGGAGGAGGAGAGTCACAGTCATCGGGGAGACCTCTTTGAATCCAGGGCAGACCCAGACTTCCTGGTGCACCAGGGAGACCAGGACTCCAGATAAGTGACATGCTGCTGTGGTTTGCACAGAGGAGTGACTGGGCTGGCTAAGAGCTTATGCACGGGGTGGTATGAGATTGCCTGCTATGGTATATGCCCATCTGTGTCTGCTACTAACAAATATCTCCAACTGCTGATGTTGGGACACTAGAGGGGAATGGCTCTAGGTTACTACAGAGAATTCTTTCCCAGGTGTGTGGCTGGTGAGTCTTGCCCATATGCTCAGGATCTAACTAATTGCCAGATTTGGGGTTGGGAAGGAATTTTTCCCCAGGTCAGATCAGCAGAGACCCTGGGGTTGTGGGTTTTTTGCCTTCCTCTGCAATGTGGGGCAGGGTCACTTGCTGGTTTAAACTAGTGTAAATGGTGGATTCTCCATAATTTGAAGTCTTTAAATCAAGATTTGAAGACTTCAGTAACTCAGCCAGAGATTAGGGGTCTATTACAGGAGTGGAGGGTCAGGTTCTGTGGGCAGTGATATGCAGGAGGTCAGATTAGATGATCATGATGGGCCCTTCTGGCCTTAAAGTTTGAGTCTAGGAGTCTACCCCCTCTGTCTCTGAGAGCTCTTAAACTCTCTGGCTTGTGCCAGGCAAACCCAGGCCATTCCCGCAACTCTAGGGCAGCCACATTGACGGCTGAGTCTCACTTGACATGTGCAGCGTGTTGCCTCTGGCCCTGACATTTCAGCAGCTGTCTCTGCACACTGACAATCACTGTCTGGCTGTTGATTGGTTGCTGTCACCCTTGTTCTTGTCACACTGTGGGGCTCTGTTTGAGTTCAGCTGTTAAGTTCTGTTTCCATGTCCCTAGCAGCAGGTAATGAGACCTACGTTTCCTTAAGAAAAGAAATAGCAAGTGAGGGGTGTTGGGGGGAAATGAAAAGTCACCGCTCGGTTTTATTTACCAGGGCCCACAACTGATCCAGGGTCCAAGTTCGTGCCAGGGTCCCCGATGGGGGTTGCTCATGATTGCAGCTGTTTGGTGACCCACATGGATCACCCCACACCAATGGGACAACACAGACTGTCCAGCTGCAAGCAGATGTAGTTCATTCGCAAGAGGGGCTGAGGTCTGATGATTAACATGGGGGCATGTGATGAGCTGTCCATATTCTCACCTTCTGGAGAGACGTCTAGAGCAGCCAGACCTAGAGGGCATCAGGATACGTCTCTTCTGAGAGCCCTGCATTTTTTGTTGAACAACAGTGACATCTGGTGGTCATGAAGTTTAAAAACTTGGCTTGTGTTTCCTCTACATCTCCCAAATAGTGAATAACTAAACCCCCAGGTGACCGGTGGGTGTTCTCTGTGGGTATATTGGGGTGAGTCTCCTAGGCCCTGACTCCTATTTAAGGATAGTGCAAAGAGTTTTAGCCAGACTAGTTGGTACAGTCTAAACTCTGTGGTCTAGGTAAGCTGTACTCAGCACAGAACCAGAGAGGGTGGAGGGAAAAGGTGGATATATGCCACCTTTGCATTCCCCTGATCTTGGATCAGGTGAGATGTTACAATGAGTTTCTCACAAACCTAATGACCAATCCCAACAGCTGGGGTTTGCCAGGGAGCTAGGGTGCTCCAGCCATGCCAACTTTTCCCCAGCCAGACCTCCATGTGAGTGTCTGGAAGTTGGCTTGGCATGGAGTCAATATATCTGCTTTACATCATCCAGGGATTCCACTTATATGGGGCAATTCTCAGGGGTCTGGATCCACTAGGTTTCCAGCTGCTGTATGCCGCCAGACAACATTTGAGGATCAGGCCTCAGGTTCTTAGCTTCTCTCATTGCTGGAGCATACAGCACAGGAGTTTCTGTGGGTCCCATGGTCATCAACGATAGGAATGGATTGGAGGAGGAGACGGTGTATGGCAAAATAGGGAGTGTGACGGGGGTGGATGTATCTGTAATAAAGAAATGGTAACTGAGATGGTGCTATATAAACAAGTCACCTAGGAGGGAAAAGGAAGAAGGATCTCCACTCATACCAGATTTCATAGGAAGCTTCCAGGCTTTAGCGTGTTCCCATATTCTGCAATAGCAGCATGAAGTAGCAGAAACGCCTAGTTCCCTTCAGGTGTGGAAACCCCCCCAGGTGTTGCCATGCAGTGAGGCTGACAATGCTGCATCACAGCTGCCATGACAACATTCCCCGTTATGCCACAAGGCAGCTCTGTCCTGTCCTAACACTGTCATGCTGCAACATCACATCATTTTCCATCTTAACAGGCCAGGGCAGCCTCTTTCCACACAAGGCAGATAGACAGTTAGGTGGAGAGCAGAGACAGCAACACACAAATCTATCAGTTCTATGCAGAAGCGTAGCATTTAGCATTCAGGCCCACCCAAATCGCGCCGCAACCCTGCTCAGGAGCACAGGAGGTGGGATTGCAGGCGGAAGGGGTGGAGAGGGACCCCGACTTGTCCTGACCCAGGGCCCCTCAAAACCATAATCCCCCTTTGTGGGGGTAGGTGCCCCTCCCATCATAGCCCACTCACCTGAAAGCCAGGGACCACCTAGTTTTCCTATCCTAGCTACGCCACTTGTTCTATAGCATGTGTAATGTAATGACATTGACTTGCATCTGAGTAGCACCTTCGCTCCAGAAGGAGCTCAAAGCACTTTCTAAAATATCCATACAGGAATCACTTTACTAATCAGACCGTGATTCCACGTCTCATCCAAACATCAGCAGCACCAGGACCCTAACGCCATGCTGGGGAATTGGCCTAAGCCTGACTCAAAGGGGAGAGCGCCCCTCTACTGGATGATCAGCAACATTTATTGCAGCTTCTTGCTGCCCATAGAGCTGTCCCATCCTGCAGTACTGGGCTGAACCCTGCTCAGCGTAAGAGTGGACAAGATCCCTACTTGGCTGCAGGCAGTATCGGAGTGTACTGAAGTGTTTGCTTTGTCACGGGGGCCCATGGGAGTGGCAGGATCTAGTGGGGAGTTTGGCTTTCCGGGCCCTCCAAGCTTTAAGGGGCTTCCTGAAGTAAGAGAACCTGCAAGGTGCCTAGGACACCCAGTCAGTAATTGCTGGGGTTGGGAAGGGGAAGATCTGCACATTGGGGTTTTTAATGGAGTGAGCCTTTCCTTAGCCTCCCTTTTGTGTATTGCAGTTGTGTATCTCGGACCCTCCTTGCCAGGGCTTTAGCCTCCGCAGTCCCCAGGCGTTTCTCAGCTTTGTGCTGGGACACGAGCTCACATGCACATGACCAGAGCTCTGAATGAGGTTGATTATAGCAAGGTCTCTCTCTACCTACCTACCTGTCAGGATTCAGATCCATGCTGACTCCCTAATGACAAAGGTCTCTTGTTCCAGGGCAAGGCTGGTGAAGTGGGGATCCCAGGTGCTCCAGGGGGGAAAGTGAATCTCCTGGCACCAGATGCCACTTGCGTTCCTGTTCGATCTCGGGTTAAGATGAGTGCCCAGGGATTCTGCAGTCTTGTCCTGCGGGCACAGCAAACTGAAAGGGGAGACTGAGTGGCCCAGCTCCCTTTGTCTAATCTAGTGCTGGTATTTCTAATGGTACCTCTCACCTTCGTATCTGCTTTAAGCACTGATGTTACTGTGAGAGCCCTTGCTCATTCCCATGGCACAGGTGCTCCGCGCAGCAGTTGCTTTTGCCAATATTCACCACCATGGACACTCCAGAGTTCCTTCCTCAAACCTGGCCACTAAATCAGGACCTTCTGAACCAGGAGACTGTGTGGTTCAAGGGATCTGTAATGGCAGCTGGAGCCCTTCACCTCTGCTTCACAAGGTTCATACTGAAGCCATGCTGTGCTGTGTTGCCAGCCACCTGATGGCCACTCTGTGGCTCATACATAATGAATCAAGGGTCAGAAAAACCATCCCTAAAGGACCCTATTGTTGGCAATCTCCTCCGAGATACCCACGATGGAATGGTCTGGAGATCACCCCTCCCTCTGCCCTTTAGAGATGGTCTATCCGGAGCAGGGTTGTGGTATGCTGGCAGAGCAAGCAGGTGGGGACAGCTTGTACTGCCAGCCACTGCCTGTGCTGTACTTGTTTTGTGCACAAATGGCTCGCGGTCCCAACAGCTGTCAGTCCTGCACACTTCATGGGCAATTGTAAAGCTCCCCTGGAGCGTTTGGTGCAAAACAGGGATAGGAAGAGTTTGGGAATGGCGCTACCTGCTGCAGCATCCATTCCATGCAGATGTCTTCAGAGTGTTGGAGTCTATGCAGCCAGCACCTTGTCAGAAGCAAGGTGAGTTTAGCGCTCTCTCTGTGGAAGGGCTTGTCTACCCTTTGTCTGTCTTCCCCTTGCTGCAGTGTAGAATCAGACTGGCTCCGGAGGGATGAAGGGTTACCTGGTCTTGCTGGGGAGCCAGGAGAGTACATCCCTGGGAACAGTCAGTCCTCCAGCTGCAGGGGGTTCAGGAGAAAGATGGCATCACACTAACTAAATGGAAATCATTCAGAGACAGCTGTGTACCTCCCCATCACTACAGGTGAAGTCCTATTTCACGGGAATGCAGGAGCCATCTAAATTGTTGCTCTGTCTTCTTCCCTGCTGGGATAATACAGAACAATCTCATTTGTATTTTCCCTTTATAATTTAAACCCCGTTCCATGCATCTGTTTTGACATTTTGCTTAGCTCTGCTGGGAAGAATGTTTCACTGATCTACACCCCGCTGGCATCAACAGGCCAGTGCTGCAAGGAACTGGCAGCATGTTGCTGGGAGTGCGCTCCTAATGATGGGATGCCAGATGGAAATTTCCAGGGGCAGGTATATATACACAAGCAAGCTAGAAATAACGAGGTTAGTTCAATCAGGGAGGATGAGACCCTGTTCTAGCAGCTGAGGCGTGAAAACCAAGGGAGGGGAAACTGGTTAAAAACTTCAGGACCAGACTTCAAAGAGAAACTGCAGAGCTTCAGTTCATCTGCAAATTTGATACCATCAGCTCAGGATTAAACCAAGACTGTGAATGGCTTGCCAACTACAAAACCAGTTTCTTCTCCCTTGGTTTTCACACCTCAACTGCTAGAACAGGGCCTCATCCTCCCTGATTGAACTAACCTTGTTATCTCTAGGTTGCTTGTATGTATATACCTGCCCCTGGAAATTTCCACTACATGCAGGTTAGAGACCCCAACCAACTACTGCTCTGCCTAGATTGTTGGCCAAAAGCATAGGCTGTGTGTTGCTCAGCTAATTCACTAACTGAAGGCAATGCACAGCGCCATAGTGAGGTGGAGTGGCCTCCCACTGACCCAGAGGGGGAGGGACCACTGCTAACTCACTACAGTGTGACAACAACTTTACATTTGTGTCTCATCTTTCATGCTGAAAGTGCTGTGCAGGAACCACTTCCTTTGGGAGTGTGGGGAGCATTTCCCATTCATGATCCTTTCTAGCATCTCTGAGCTTCAGCATTTGTATTTATGTGCCAGAGCAGAGACATTTCCATTCTCCATACTTCAAGCTGAGAGAATTCTATTTGTCGTGTTGTTGCTTTTAGTGGCTGGTGGCACTGAGTCATTACCATTCTCCATGCACGGGGCGATTAGCCCTGAGACACTGCCATTCACCTTATGTTGAATCCTGGACCTCTCTCGGGATGACACATTTCTGTCTGTCGCCAGGCCAGTCCCTGGGCTTCTCTAAATTGCGACATTAGTATTCCTCACTCACACTCATCTGTCCTCATGGCGCTAAGCCATCCATTTCCCATGCTTCCCTTGGGGCTCCCTAGTGCTGAGAAATGCGCTGCCTGCTTTTATAGATCAGTGTGTTTATACGTGACTAGACTTAAGCACACTTAGCTGTGGCTATGGTGTAGGATGTGACTGGCAATCCAGGTCCTGCTGGCTCTCCGGTGGACCTGGGGGTCTAAAAGGTCAGTTTGGAGAGAGATGACCCAGAAGTGAGCAAGCTCCACCTGTATCTGCAGGGGAAGAGGTACATCTTGGGCCTCCAGAATGGGAGTCAAGATTGACACCAGAGTCTCACATCCCATATGTCTGCAGTGCTGTTGTAGACATACTGATCACTCCATCAGTAAGGTTTATCTGTGTAAGATGCTACTTTGCCCTGTTCTCACTGGTTCATAGCTGAGCTCTTTCCTCCTGTCTTGTGTTTGCCTCTAAGCTTCAGATACTGAAGATCCACTTCTTCCAGCCCTGAACCATCAGTAATGAACTGTCTGGGATTCTTAAACAGCAGATCAAATGACTGGTTCTAATTGGAAAACTGTGTGGTTCCTGACTGTACTATTACTTGCATTTAATTAACACTTGTAGAGGCCTTAGGCAGTGAGTGGGGAACTGAGGTGCAATCTCCAGCTAACACAGCACCTTCAAAGTAATTGGGTTATATGGGACCAGTCTGTAGCTGGTTACATGTGGGAACCCAAAAATTATTACTGAAAACCAACTGTTACCAAAAGAGTTCCGGTTTTAGTTTCCATTTTTTCCACTAGTTTTTTCCACTAGAAAAAAAATGAGAACATTTCCATCCCCCCTCCTGCAAAGGTTTGCATTTTTCTGGAAAAGCCTCCCCCCAGAATAAAAACGTTTCACTGAAAAAGTGTCATCCAGTTCTATTGACCAGTCTGTTGGTCTCCTAACCCACTTACCAGAGCAAGTCACTATCGGGGAAGAGCCTCATTAGCCAAAACATACATTTAGATATCTGGAGCACAGGAAGCTGGTGTCTCTAGTTTAAGATTTCTTGATTGTTGCTGGGCAAAAATCACCTGAAGCATTTAAGCAACATGTGGAAGTGACTATGCGCCATACCAGGGCCAGCCCTTTGGTTGCCGTTGTCTAGAGTCACATCTGGGTTACCTTTGAGACAAATCCGACATCACTCACTCTACCATTGTGTTTTTAGGGTGACGATGGCTTCAAAGGAAAGCGAGGCTCTCTGGTGCCCCATGAAAGAGGGTAACTTTCTCACTTATGAACGATTTAGCTTGAGAATATATGGTCTATTCTGGGGTGCACTGAAGTCACTGAGAGGTTCCATTGATTTCATTGGGCTTTGGGTTGGGCCCATATTGCAGTACCCCGTTCCATATGGAAAACACTTCTGGATTTACTAATGGAATATTGAGATCCTGGGGTTTAATAGCGAAGTATAGCCGGTATCCGATGTGATTTATGGAGTGTGTTTAAAGAGCAATAGAGGACTAAAGATACTAGTATGAAGAGAAGATTTCCTGAATGTTACTCTGATGATGTGTTTACAAAACTAGCTAATGTTCAGTCTCATACACATTTTAGTAACAATCCTGCTCTAATTACAATATGTGGTTACTCAATTTGAAACTAGCAATTTGCTGTATCACTCCCATTTTCACATGTGAAAGCATAGTGAATGAATCATATCCCACCTGTTGTTGATGGATTATAGAGGAGACATCAAGTCCCTCCTGCACAAGACAGTAGGGTGGTTAGTGCATGTTATTTTTGCTGCCACTTCCGCTATCCTTCATCCCTTCCTACACAGGGAGGAAAACGAAATCTTTGTGTTAGAGGAGGCTGTGTGGTACATAGCTTCATCTTTCACAACCAGCCACATGGAAGTGACTTTGCACGACTTTGAACTGTCCTGGCAGATCTACAGTTTCAGTTCTATGGTAGAATCCTCAGACTCAGACAGCAGTTGGATGCCACAAACCACAATCCACAACTCCACTAACCAATCCTGGATTTGGGATTAACCCATCAATCCCACATTTTAACTAGCTGCTACTGGGAGAATTGGGACTGGTTGGCTTGCCTGGGAAGCAGAGAGTGAGGCCACTGGTAACATTTCCTCCTTTACCTCATGCTGAACATTAGAATTTATTTATTCTAACCTTGTACTTTTGCACTTTCCCTAGATCCCTAAGTTTGGGAACTGTAGGCAGAGTTCCCATTTACAGATAGATGGGCCAAATTTTCAACCAGTCTTCATTTATACACAGCTGTTTTGGCGAATACAACTGATTCTGTGCCCACCAAAATGGGCATGCTTAACTGATGTTTGCACAAACAAATGCCAGTTTGCCCACACAAAATAAGCATACATCTGCTTTGGCAGATGGGTGCACAGGCAAAAATGGGCATGAAAACACAAAAGCCTGGGCTAAAAATTTGCTGTATTTCTTGCTTTTTTTTTTTAATGGAGGTGACACTAGCAGCTCCGCAGTTAAGATTGTGTTTAAATGTGCACTTAAAGAAGAGTTAAAATCCCTTTTATTTTGCACATTTATGGTTACATTTAGTTGCCACATTTTACTCAGTAATTCTTCCGAGGAAAATGGAACTTTCCATAATACTTCCTTGGTTACATTTTTACTAACATTTTATAATCTTCTTTTGAATTTTGTGCCTGAGAATCAAATGAGTTTTTGGCTCCCTGATGTTTAACATCCCCACTTATTTCAGACTTCACTCATGTTCACACACACATACCCATACGTTCTTGTAACCTCTCAGACAGATATAGATCACATTTCAGATCTTCCGTTTTAATGCAAAAATAATTTTCTTTTATTTATAATTTAGCTCCTCAAAGAGAAGCCAAACAAACTGGTCAAGTCTGCCAGCTTCTCCTGTCCTCTGAAGCTGTTTCCTTGCTTCACTACAGCCTTGTCTACACATGAAAGGTTGTACCATTCTGTAGTTAAAGCAGTACAGCCCCCTAGTGTGGGTGCAGTTATACTGGTATAAAGGTGTCTTGCACCTGAATAGCTTATTCCCATATGGGAAGAGGAACAAGCTACATTGTTATAAAACACCATTATACTGATCTATAGCTGTGGCCAAATTAGTCCTTGTACCTAGATAACCATTTTGATTTTTTTAAAAGAATGTGCCCCTAACAGACACAACTATAAAAACTGCACCAGGGCTAGCTCTGTGATTCCAGGCAACAGTCCTTACTAACCCCTTTCCCTACCTGAACAACAGGAGGCTTCGTGTAGATTTTAATGTCCGTGCTGGAGTGACAGCCCTGAAGTCCTCTAACCACAGAACAGGTACAGCACAGACAGCTGAAATGCAACTACCTCTTAGACTTCGGGTAGTGTAGTCTCCATGTCCTTTCAGGCCATGGTGCATCTTCTGAGACTATCCAGAACTGGTACCAATAAGTGAGCAGTGAGGTTGCTAGGAACTGGAGGGAGGCTACAAAACTCATATGTAGTCCATCCATTGTGGTATGTTTACTATCATCAGCCCTAGGCTCGGCTGGAGCTGGCCACCTAGAGTGAAAGGTTCTGTACGTTGCTATCAACCAGATTTCCCTGAGCCAGCCAGTCCCCCATCTCTGAGGCTTTGTCACTGTGGGAGCGCAGCACACAGATCAGCTGCAGCCCTCTCATAAGAAGCTTCACAAAGGCTCTTTCAGATTCCCTGTGCTCCATTATGTGGCTCTAGAGATTTTCCCAGCAGGGCTGATGGTTTTACACCACTGCTGCTATGAAAATCCCTGTATTAACAAATCCCCAAGCTGCTTAGCGACAAAGTGGGTGGAGGAGGAAGCAGCAGTTCTTCCTTCAGGAGCATGTGAGAACACCTTTCAAATGTTAATGTCTCATGTTTTTCAAAAAGCTGCCCAGAGGCAGCAGCCCAGCCCAAACCACGCCAGCAGGGGCTTTATATCTGCCATAGATGTTAGTGAGGAAGGGGGAAAAAAACTTCAGGGGAAAAAACCTATTTCCCTCCACTTCAAAGTTAACCTGGGATATGTATATTCATTCCCCTGGTCTCTCCTTTTCTACTCTGATGTATTTACTGCTGGGGGAAAGTGTTGGAGTGAGAAACCTGACTGTTACCTGGGGTTCTTTTAACCCAAAGCTCTTGGTAACTTTACTCTGTGCGAGGAAGTGTCAGGAACTAAATCAGGGGAGACCCGGCCCTCCGACCGATAGATGACTGGCACAAACAGGACAACACAAGAGTGCTTTCACTTAAAGCTAAACTTTTCTTAGTCTCAAACACTTACACATGTCCGCAACAAGTTAGTAAAACACCCCCAACCCTTGATAATTACCAAAGCTGAGTGTGGCTTTCGTGTGATACAGCGGCAGCCCGTCTGCCGCTGGGGAACACAAGATGCATCCAGAGAGAGAGGCCAGTCCTGAAACGAGTCCCATCTGTCTCAAGCTTTTTCCCCTTATTTATACATTAGTAATTATAGAAACCTTGTTAAGTAAGCAGTTTCAAGCAAGAGGTTTCTTCTGATTATTGATTAACCAGGTGTGGGTCTTTCCAGAACTTGCAGCCTTGAGACCTCAATAGACATTCCTGGGGCATATCCTACTCTTTGAAAATGCATATATCAGCAATTTTAACTCAATTCTTATCAGGAAGGACGTGAGGTGCCATCTTTCAGTGGCACCATAAATTTCCCTCCCCTCCTGCCTTGGTCAAGCTGAGACTTGCTTTTAACAGCTTGCTGAATAGGCTGTCTTTAACAATAAGCCATAGTGGTTTCAGGCACTTTACTGGTTTGCCAAAGTCTCCCTGTACATGAGGATTGAAATCCTCTGTTTACTGGATTCACAGGACAGGTACAGCCCAGGCAATGGACAAGGTAGCTTCCTATAACACACCCCTAAGCTGCAGGGCCCGCCTCTGAGGTGTGGTTTTGGAATCGTGGGCCTCTTTTCACCTTTGCGCTTTCTGCTGAAAATGCCCTGCTTGTGATGGTGACATTTGTGGACTGTGGAAACCTAAGGACTGAGCTGAGTTCCCTGACCCATTTACATAGGGCATCAGAGAGCCAGTAGAGGGTACCAACTGCCAGTTGGTGCTGATGTGAGCTGGATTTGGACAAGCAACCTGGAGATGTGAAAGGCTCAGTATCCTCATTCTTGGTGTCCTGAGCAATCCAGTCCGTGATATTAAACCTCTCCATCATCTCTCTGTACTGTTCTGCATGGATTTAAAGAACCTACTGTTTACATAACTCTTAAATTCTAACTGCCCAGACAGTCTGTTGATGCTTTGCTACCAGTACTCCTAGGTGCCTCGCTCATAGCTGTTTTTACAGATATCACGTATGACTTTGATCCAGATTTGAACCTAAGACACTTCTTTGGTCTGTTGTTTGTAACCCTGGCTAGTTCTGAAGAAGAAATACATGTTTGCTGCCACTGTTGATCAGTTTTAAGACTGAAAACACCCTGAAGCTCTTAGGAAGGCTCCTCTGCAAATATCTTTTGTTGCTGTCAAATAAGGCTTAACGTAGTTGCTTTTTAACCTTTTGAAAAATGTATCATGTATAACTCAGACCTTGTGTGCCAGATTTGATCTAAGGATTTCTGCTCTGAAAAGTTTCCTAAGACACTTGAAAATAAGAATGTATAAAGAAGTGCTGGGACAGCGTGCACTGTGTGCCTCAACCAAAATGTTATACTAAAAATAGAAAACCCTTTTCGTAGGGAGACTGGCTGGTTGAGTGAGACCTGGATTCTTTTCCCTGGAGGTAACCTGTCTGACTCCACCTCAGGACTATCCTTCTATCCTGTCTAGGTTCTCACACTGCCTTCATCACCCTCCTATCCAAGCACCTTCCAATAGTGCCTTGTAGTAATGGCCAAAAGTCATGACCAGATGTTGATCTATGTTAAATTGTGTGGTGCTTCCCAGTGGACAAGTGTCCTCATCACTGCAATTGGCACTGACTGGCACCTTTCTGTCAGTCTCACCAGAGAGGCACCAGAATGAATGGGCCATGGAAACTGAACTCTCCTCTCACTCCTGCGAGTGCTCTTTCCAGATAGGGGCTGAGGCTCACTGGCAGTGTGGCTCAGGTGGTCTTATGCTGCTATTACCCATGCTGTACCTTGTTCTGTGGATAGAGGGGTTATATCTCCACGGCAGTCAATCTGTCCCCTGTTCCCAGCATGTAGCTCTGTGGAACACACTGATCTAAGGCATTGTGTAGCAAAGAGTCAGGCAGGGAAGGCGCTTCATACAGCTTGTTCTTAGTGATCTATGGAGCCCAGTCCTGGTGTTTGAGCAGTGTAAAACCTTTTGAGGACTGAGTTGTGGGGTGCTGAGAAGAGATGATCCAGGAAAGGCGCTTGCTTGCAAAGCAATTGGCAGAATGCAAAGCACTTTCAGGCAAACCTTGCATGCAGCTTTTACAAACTGTTTTCCTTTGAAGAAAATCTTTCCTTTCCGGGACCCAGAGGAAGCCCAGGACTGCCAGGCCCAGCTGGACCGCCAGTGAGTAACCCCCGTATCACTAATCATTCTTGCTGGGAAACATGAGCAGGGAAGAGTCTGCATCACTGAGGGTGGCTTCCTTGTCAGTGAAGCTATATATGAATAAGTTCCAGAGCAGGAGCCTTAGAAAAACAGTTTCAAGAGCTGATTATTGAGAAGCTATCCCTAACAAAAGACTGATATGAAGTTGGGTATCTTTTGGGATTGGTGTCCCTGGTTCTCCAAGCCATGCCTCTCTGAACTAAGTCACTGCTACCAACAGTGTTTCTGTAAAGCATGTAGGGAAACCACAAGTGAGTCTCTGTTCTCGCAAGGTGTTGCGGGTCCCAAAGAGTTTAAAAGGTTCACTAGTCTAAAGGGAGGAAAGGAAAAAAATAGAAAGGTGACACACAACTGAGCCCAGAGCTTTCTTATTCCACGGCACTTGGAGTCATGCAAATCTCAGCATCAGTGAATGTCACGTTTGGGAGTATGAATGCCAGAATTAGTGCGCGGGTGGGCAGATCTGAGAACACACATCTATTCTGAGTGTGAATCTAGGCACTGCAGTATGTGATCCCAAAGTGCTCAGAAGCTGGGAGTGCAAATGCCAGCGAAGTACAATTGTGGAAGCTGTTCTCTGTTTCGAGACTTGGCAGTGGCAGAGCTGCATTTTGCAACTGGCGGCGGCGATGG
Source organism: Chelonoidis abingdonii (assembly GCF_003597395.2). NCBI lineage: Eukaryota > Metazoa > Chordata > Testudines > Testudinidae > Chelonoidis > Chelonoidis abingdonii. The sequence goes on along the minus strand of NC_133775.1, from coordinate 56,697,802 downwards.
GTCATTGGTGATAGGCTGGAGAACAAGCGTACCTTGCCCTCACCTGGAGCTAAGGCCTATGTTTAAACAATTACTAGGATTTAGGAATTTTCTGTAATCCAGTTACTCCAGTTACTGGAAATAGAATCATCTAATGCAAAAAATAAACAAATATTTATAATAGACAAGGTAAACCAAATGGAAGCCTGGGGAAGCTCTTACTGCATTACATATGTATTTATTTATGTTAGGGCTGTCAAGTGTTTAAAAAAATTAATTGCAATTAATCGCACTATTAAACAATAATAGAACACCATTTACTTAAATATTTTTAGATGTTTTCTGTGTTTTCAAATATAGTGATTTCAGTTATAACACATAATACAAAGTATACAGTGCTCACTTTGTGTTTATTTTTGATTACAGGTATTTGCACTGTTAAAAAAACAAAAGAAATAGTATTTTTCAATTCTCCTAATACAAGTATACTGTAGTGCAATCTCTTTATCACGAAAGTTGAACTTCCAAATGTAGAATTATGTACAGAAAATAACTGCATTCAAAAATAAAATAATGTAAAACTTTAGAGCCTGCAAGTCCACTCTTACTATTTGTTTGTCTGAGTGATTGGCTGAACAAGTTTTGTTTATATTTGCAGGAGACAATGCTGCCTGTTTCTTGTTTACAATGTGTACTGAAAGTGAGAACAGGCGTTTGCATGGCACTGTTGTAGCCAGCATCGCAAGATATTTACGTGCCAGATGCATTAAAGATTCATATGTCCCTTCATACTTCAAGCACCATTCCACCAGACCTACGTCCATGCTGATGACAGGTTCTGATCAATAACAACGCTTTGACAATGTGATCTGTTTTACTAGATCTTTGCCTGCCTGCAGATGACAATTTTTCATTAGTAAAACATTTCTCTTTCATGGGACTTCATGGGGGAAATAGGACACTATGGGCTCAGTCTTCCACTCCTGCCTCAGGCAAACTTGTCTTCGGCTTTTGTTGAAGTTTGCCTGAAAAGGAAAGAAGTGCAAGATCGAATTCACTAACCATGAAACTCTAGAAATAACAGAAGCTTTGCTAAATTTGATTAAATTGGATGAAATTTCTCAATGAGAAATTGGCAGAGCAGAAAACTGGAAGCTTCATCCAAGGTATAATCATACCCTAAAAATAGCACAAGAAAGCTAATGGTGCCAGGCTAGCAACTAAAGTATATTACTAAATTATGTTCTTTTAACCTGTTGTACTTATGGATATATTTCACTTTTTCCCCGCAGAGATCTTATGAAGCCTAAGTAAGCAGTCTGCCAAAACCATTCCCATATGCAGCTTAACAGTAAGTTATGTTCCTTACAGCAGAGATCAAAATATGTTAGAATACTGATGAAGGCCAAATGTTAGAATTTGCAATAATTGGATTCCAGTCTGTAGTCTGGGGATAAAACTTAAGGTGGGCAGAAGAATCCAGCTATTTGCAATCATGAGCCAGTCATACTGTTCCCACCTCCAGAACCTGTCCACCATTTCCAGAGCTGATGACAATAGTATGTGAGCCGCCAGGCTAAGGCAGTTTGAGTACTGTCAGCAGAAAAAAGCTGCTCCTCCAATCAGCTGCCATCTGCAAGGTGTCATACTACCTTGCTGTATGTCAGTTTCTTCCATACCGAGGTCCTCCCATTATTGTCTTCATATTTACTGCCAACCCCAACATCCTGCTTACCTCTAGCATCCCTAGTGCTGCCCCCTCGGTGTTTGTTCTCATAGGTTACTGCTTTTTGCATGTCATTGATCTGAAAGACTTTGCTTACTCATCTTTCACCCTCCTCCTCTTTTCACCACCACTCTGGCTATGGTCCAGTGTACCATATAATCAGTTTAATATCTGATGCGCCCTCTCTTGGCTGACTGCAGTGTGTCCTGCTATGACAGGAGGATGGACTCGATTCAACAGGTCACTTTCTATTACTGAATCTTAATCCCTCTTCTCTCTTAGCATTATTTTCAGGGCTCCCAGTAAAACTCCCTATCACAATTTTTTTTAAAAAATTCTTTCTGGCATCATATCTTCTTCTTTTGTACCATCATCATCATCATGGCCAGAACAACATTACCTATCACTGTCCTTGCTGAAGCATCCTCTTAATGCATATTAACACCATGTGCGCTTCTCCAGTTACTCAGCCAGCATGTGCTTCATCTTCACCATAATTGTCATCATGAACTACAGAATTACTTCACCTTCACCCCCAAAACTAATATCCTTATCTCCCACTGTCACCAACAGCACCCATGTCCACTTCATCTTCTCCTTTAGCTTCCTTCTTCCTGGCAGTACCTTTGACTTCTGATTGCAGAATGTCTCTGCAGTTCACTTTGCAGGGGAAATGCACCCCCCACCTCATGCTACTTCCCAAATATTCTCCCAGCTCTCCCCCAAGCAAATGCAGTCATTCATATGTGAGCATTGTCTTTGGACCATCCCACAGGGCCAGAAGAATCTCTGAGGGGATCTAGGGCCCAAGGGGCCTCAGGGACCTCCAGTAAGTGACAAAGCAACCTCTTGATCCTTCCTCTAGTAATTCTAGGTATAGAAGGTGAACAGTGGTTAGCATATCTCTGTCAAGTGGAATAGGATTAAACCCTTCTGGAACCATTACACAGGGATGACCTACCTTTACCTCTTGATTTTGCCTCCATCAGTGAGCATATCTGAGATTCTTTCAGCTCCAACATCCAGACCCTGATTGAAGGAAATGAATGCAATACAGACTAGGAAAATCAGGATGTTCAAGTGAGTGTACAGGCAAGTCCAACATTTCCAAATGTTACTGTCCCTCCCATCCTTTGATAAGATGACTTTTACTCACAGGAACTTATAACAACCAAGCGACTTGGCCAAGATTCTTGAAACTGACTAGTGACTTCAGGAGACTCAATTTTTGAAGTGCCTTGCCTTTGAGAGACCTTAAAGGGGCTTGATTTTCAGAAAGTGCTGAGCACCCACTCTCTAAGCTTAAGGTTTCTTTAAGACCACTCAAGTTGGGAACCCAGATAAACAGGCATCATTTCTTTTGAAAATCTTCATCATTATTTATAACTATCTACAAGTTCTTAGGATTGAGGTAGCCTCACCTGTGCTAAGGAGCACTTTACATCAAAGTAGCCCCACCAGAATTAACAGAACTCCTTATGGAGTTAAGGGTACCCCAATCTGTCCTGTAGCGATAGCGCAGAACACAAGAAATGGAAGACGAGGGAAACTAGGCTTTATACAATATGTACCCATGCCTACCTTAACAATAAGGATCAGAAATAAAATATTAAAGAAAAGAACAGGAAATATCAACATAAAATAATCAGTCCAAGAGTATCTCAGTACAGGTTTGTAGTTGGGGGTCATTCAGGCCTCAGCTGACTGAAGGAATGGGCAGATACTGCAGTGATGGTGCTACTGAAATGTAAATATCTATTAGAAGAAAAATCTTTTCCTTCCACTCCTCACACATTCCCTTACCAGCCACCACAAAACTGCACATGTAATTTCATTTCCATGCACAAATGGTGTACTTGAATGCCTTGCAACCCAATCTGGGCATAAATACCACACGGGCAATTTTGCAGCCCCAAAAATCAGGCTTTGCTTGAAAGTTTGGTCCTCTATGTTCATGTTTGGATATGACCTAAAGGCCCATACACCCTTGAATATATCAGCGGATTCAAAGCAGTTCCCTCAAATTTCAGAAGGCCTGAGCCTTAGTTCCACCATGACATTCCCATTAACTGATATTCTGAAATGTGTAGGTGTCTCCGTTATTTGAAGTCCAATTCTGTAACCGTTGAGTCTCTACTTTTATTGGGTCCACATCTGCATCCCGAGCTATTAAATGGAGTTTGTTGATGGAACAAGGTAATATCTACCTCCCTTAGATAATTGAATGGTCCTCATCATGTAGTATCTGAATATCTCCCAATCCCCCCGTCTGAGGTAGGGAAGTAGTCTCATTTTACTGATGGGGACCTGAGGGAGAGAGAGGCTGTGTGACCTTGGGCAAGGTCAAACAGGAAGTCTGTGATGAAGCAGGGAATGGAAACCAAGTCCTAGGCTATCACCCTAATAACTGGAGCATTCTTCCTCTCCAAATCAGGCAGTGGCATTAGATTCCTGACCTAGATTCTGAAGACAAGGTTTGGATCCTGTATGGCCAGACACCCACCCCCATCACTCTAAATGCAGATTCTGGCTAGGTCCATCCACACCATTCACTGGTCTAATATGTAGCTTTCTTTTTTCGGATATTCAAGCTACACAACACCGAGATCTGAACCCCTGAAGGCTCTTTGTTGCAGGGTGCACCAGGACAATCTGAAAGACAGCAGGCATCCAGTACATTATCAGCATTACCAGCCTATCTGCAGCTGCTTATTGTAGAGAAATTGGGGAGTATCTCAACGGGAGCATCTAAAGATTTTACTGGTTACCTTCAGAAATGTGAGCACAGGGCCCTAAGGGAAGATGGTTCGTATCAGGTATGAACGCATTTTTGAGGCTTCCTCTATTAGGTACAGAGGAAGCCTCTTTGACAGCCATATCTGTAAGCTATGTGAAGGCTTATCTCATTTAAATTGGGGGTGGGCAAACCTATAAAGTTTCAGAGCCAGGGCTGAGTTTAACTGGACAACGTGTTGAATGATTTCCCTGCACTCTCTTCAGTTCTAGGTCTGCAGACTTGAACTGGAAGCCTCGCTGAGATGGAATGTCTTGAACTTCAGTAAAGCCTTTCCCTTTCCACTTTATAGCTTTAAAGATTCAAGAACAAGGGCATTTTTGCTGCATTGGTGAAGGACAGTGAGTGCACACAGAATATCTGGGCTTAAAAGTGACCTTGGAAGCTTGCTCCTCTGGCTGTCTGGGGTGTTGCAGAGGCGGTGTTATCACTGTCAGCGGAGGACAGTTAGTTTTTAATACACAGATACAAGCACATGACAGGTTGGATAGGATCCTAACTGCTTTTCTGTGAATAGCTAATACACCCTGAATCCCCATGCAGGGATGGTGAATTTGAATCCATTAAATCAGTGCTGATTGTATGCCAATCATAGGTGCCAACTTTCCCTGGTGCCAGTGGGTGCTTGTGCCTCCCTGGCCCCGCCCCGACTCCACCCTTTCCCTGTCCCTGGTCTGCCCCATTCCAATCCTTTCCCCAAAGTTCAGGCCCCAGCTCCGCTCCTTCCCTGGCCCTGCCTCTTCCCCAAGCGCGCCGCGTTCCTCCTCCCAGCTGTGCGAAACAGCTGTTTCGTGGTGCAAGTGCTGGGAGGGAGGGGGAAAAAGCAGGCATGGGGAGCACTCAGGGGAGGAGGTGAAGTTGGCGCCTATGATGCCAATGTAGAATATAGCTCCATATCAGTCAATGGAGTTGTGCTCATTTACACAAGATGAGCATCCTGGCTTTAGGGTGAAGCATAAAAAGCACTAACTGTGTTGTTTAACTATTACTCCTGGGGGAATTTTGTGCCACTGCACGTGCGCAGAATTCATGTGCCCTGCAGGTTTTTTGCTTCCTTGCAGAAAAATTACTTTCTTACATGAAAGCAAAGGGAAGCTGCAAGAGTTGTCATGCACCCCTCCCTAGCATTGCAGGTATATCATTTCAGGCACCTGGAGCAGTTGGCAGAGAGGTAAATCACTGCAGGCCTGGGGACACCCCACCCGGTGGCTCCTACCCTGCACCAGGATCAGCTGCTAGTTCTGGCTGAGCTGGAGATGGGAGACGACAGGGCTTCTTCTTCCCTTGCATAGAGTGGCTGGGGTTGTGTCAGACCTACACCCAGAAACCTTCCCCAGATGGAGGAAGCTCAACATCCTCCCCTGCTTCCTGCCCCTATTGCTCCTCAGCCCCAGGAGGAGGAGTCACTGTACGGGGAGCTGCTCCCCCATCTGCCAAACCTCACCCTGTATACTCAGACTCCCCCAGCCCTCCATATCCAAACCCCACCCCAATGAACCTCAACCCCTGCATCTGGAGCCCCCCTGCAACTAGACCCCCTGCCTCCAGACCCCCACCTCTGCACCCAGACCACCCCCACTGAGCACCTTGCACTCAAAACCCCACCCTGATGAGCCCTACCTCCCTGAGCCCCCACATCCAGACCTCTACCCCACTGACCCACAACTAGCTGCACCCAAACCCTCATCTCCCTCACACACCTCACTCCCCCTACTGAGGCCCCAACCACCTTCACCTGGAAGCCCTTGTAGAGTCCTATGGCCCTTGCATCTGGAACCCCATCAATGAGCCTCTGTGCATCCAGATCCCCCCCACACCTAGATCCCCCACTGAGCTTCCTGCACCCAGATTGTCCCACACAGAACCCTCTCACCCCACACCTGGATCCCCCCCACACTGAGCCCCTTCACACTTGGATGCTCCCTGGTTGAACCTGCCTGCCCCACACCTGGTGCAGAGGGGAGGGGCCCACAGTATTTCTGGGACAGGCCCAGGCCTTGTGCTGTGTCAGGGTCGGGTGTAGCCTCATCACTGAATCCATGTCCTGGGGGAAGGGAGCGGCTGCAGGGTGATCTCCCACCTTCATGTAGCCAGTGGCACAGAATTTTTAATTTTTTTGGTGCAGAATTCCCTCAGGAGTAAACTATGCCCCCCTACTTCCTAACACTCTTCTAGCCATCCCTTCGTTCCTCTCACTATCATTAAAATACCACTCACCTCTTTGGTCCTCTCTACACCCATCCAGCCACCTTTCCGCCCTTTGTACATCCCCCATTCAGCTCCTGCATCTCGGCAGCCCATCCTTTTATCTATCCCCCCTTACCTATACATTGACAGATGTCTGGATTCTTGTCTCCACATTGAGAGCCACCACTGACTGTTGCGGGCTCAGCTCTGTCCAGCTGCATTTTCTCTGTGTGCAGAGTCCTGTCACCTTCCAGTGCTTCGGTTTACCATGCTGTGTATAAACCGGTCTGCACAATAGAATCATGCATTCCTTCACCAGGATTACCCAGCACTACCTGACTGAGGGGAGACAAGAGTGAGGAAATATGCAGGGGGCACTCCAGCTGTCAGGCTGCGAAGAAGGAATTGCAGGTAATCTCTAACAGCAGTCATATCTTGCAATAACATCCCTAAATTCTTCCCACCTCAGCTCCTTTGTAGATTTCACAATGCATTCAGGGCGTGGCTCCAAATCTATGAGCTTTGGATCAGAAACTCAGACCCCAAAAGGACAGCAGGGATTGAAAGCACAAACAAGAGAAGGGGGGAATTTAGAGTTATATTGCTTACATGCCAAGAGGTAATTTTATGTACTGTTTTTACTACGTCTGTAGTTGCAGGTAGACTTTACCCTGCTTTATCTCCTCTACAAATACCAGAAGCAAATGCATAATACTACCTAACAAAATTACTTGCTTCCTAAATAAGGTGACTGGAAGTGGAATAACAGCGATTTGGCTTATACAGGAACATGACTTGTGATATTATACATTAGCAGATTGTAGCAGTTGGGAGGGGATGGGATGGGTATGATATTGAATCTGTAGAAGAAAAGAGGATGCAGATTTGGAACTAACACAGCAGAGAACTTTTGAGCATAAATGTAGTCCAGTAATTCTTCAGCAGGTCTCTGAGGCAGTTAAAAAACAAGGATAAGGAAGTGATTTTAAAGACAACCCGTTCGGGGTTTGAGTTCTTTATTCAGATACTTAAACAGCCAAGGCAACCACATGCTAGTCTGGATCTTATCTGAAGATATAAGCTAAGCATGGTAAATAAAGGAGTAGCTGAAAGGGAGCCATCCAAAATGTTGTGGCCAGTAATCCATAGATATGAGGTATTTTTAATTGTAATTAAAGGAAAAGAAGCAGCACAAAGGGTTTTGGGCATGATCCAAAGCCCTTTGAAGTCACTAAGAGTCTTTCCATTGAATTCAATGGATCAAGCACTTTGTCCTTGGGAATACAGAGTGTGATGTATTGTGAAATGGAAGCCCCTAAAGATTTTGATTAAAATATTGCAATATTTGAAGGACCTCTAATAGGAAGCTGGGGAATATTAAAAGAACAGCTGGAGACACTGGCTTCAGATGCCCTTTTTCCTATTTATACTTAATGGGAATAACATTTAATTGCTGTGTGATTCAATATGGCTATAAAGAATAGCTTCCACAAGCAGCAAAACATAAGCAATGTGGGAAGGAACAGACCTGCAAGGACTATTAAAAAAAATAAGCAGATGAAAGCTAGTGGAACAATCAAAGGAGCAAAAAAGAACTGAATGTCAAACTGCAGAAGCAACTTCAATAACACCTCATTAAAATTGTTCCCACTTGCAATAGACAGAAGGTAAAAAGAATTAACAGGATAACAAAGACCGAGGATAAGAAAATGAGTGATTTAATCTGTCAAAGGGGATGCTCGTACAATGGCAAACTTTAGAAAATAGACATTGGTAGTTAACAAAATGCATTTGGCCAGTATTTCGGGAGGCTCTTGCTGTTTGTTGTTTGTGTTACAGTGGAGTTGAGACCCCGACTGGGATCAGAGCTCCAATTCACTCAGTACTATAAAAAAACCACAGTGTGTGGAAGAGCCCCCGAAGTGCGGACAATCAATAGGAGTTTAGCACAAACTGCCATTTTGTGCCTTTGGAAATTTCTCCCTCCATGGACAATTCCCCCATGGGAATGGGAGAGAGGAAGTGCTGTTATCCTCATTTTGCAGATGGGGAACCGAGACACAGAGAGACTTTGGGAGTGTCTACTCTGCAATCAGGGTGCAATTGCAGCACATGTAGACATACCCTAGCTAGCTCAGGTACCAAGAACAGGGAAGCCACAGCAAGATGTATTTCAGCACAAGTATCTGGGGTTGTGCCGCCACAGCTTCCCCGCGGTCAATGCTGAAGCTAGTTGGATTTAAAGCAAAATCAGGTATCTTGACACGTGCTGGAATTGCACCCTCTCCTTGCAATGCAGTGAATTGGCCAAGGTCACACAGGGAATCTGTGGCAGAGCTGGGGAATGAACTCAGTTCTCTTAAGTCCCGATCTGGAGTCTTGACCAGAAGATCATCTTAGACTTCATTTTACTAATTAATTAAGCCACAATCCTGTGTGTGTGGCATCAGAACAGTTGGCGTAGCAGTGACTGTGAGGTTAGAAATTCAGTGCTATAACTTCACTGCAAAAGTAAAAGTATCATTTTGGGCCTGTCGCCTTTCTGCTACAGCGTTTTAGGGGCCTGCTACATTCCTGCATCACTGCAGTTCTTGGCTGGTGTAAATCCATTGAGATCCACATTGATTGCAATAGAGTTGCATCCTTGTCCGCCTAATATCGTACCAGTGCCAGAGGGCAGGAGACTTCCTGGGATCTAGAAGTGAGTCTCAGCTGGCCTGCGCTGCTCAGTGTACCCCCAACTCACAGTTGTAATAATCCATATCTAGAAGGTGTCATGTAAGGTATCATGTGCGAATTGGTACCCTGCAGGTTATTAATATTATTGTATGATTTTTTTGTGCGGGTGTTATATGAATTATAAATATGGACTGGAAATATGCTCTGTCTGCCAAATGCCTATTAAGAACCTAAGTCATCCCATCCTAGACAAAGGAATGTGGCTCCACCTGTTTGGATGAGTCTCCAATGTAAATAGAACAAGGAGAGAAAATGAAATTACATTTACACAGAAGGTAAAGAAAGCCATCAGAAAAACTGGAATGGGGGATGGCCATTTAACACTGTCAGTGAGGGATGGAAACTTTCCTGTCTCCTGAAGCAAGATCATTGAACTTCAGAAGATATAAGCAAAGACACACAGCCATTTTGGTGGCCATTACTGGGCAGATACGAGAGGCCAGAGCTCTTGTACATCTGAGAAAAGTGGAACCTTTAACCAGCGGGGTTGAAAGTCTTTGGAAACTGAATATAGGTGAGACAAACTTCTTTGAACAATAGATTTTAGTTTAAGCTGAGTTTTAGTTTTAGAAGCTTATTTTTACTTCAGTTTGTTTGTAACCATTTCTATCCTTATTCCTTATACTGGGCATCACTTAAACCTATGTCTTGTTGTTAATAAACTTATTTTGTTTTTACTGTAAACCAGCTCAGGTCTTTGATTGACGTGGAGGGTTTGTCAACCCCAGCTGAGTTAAGAAGCTAGCTGTGTACTGTCTCTTTAAAGGAGCAACAAACTTGATAAGGTTTTGTGGGTGCTGCAGAGAGAGGGGCTGAGCACTACAGAGGACTCAGAGGGTGTTGGTGTTAGTGTTACCCTGCAAGGAGTAACCAGGCTGGTGGAAACCAGGGTGAGGGCAGCTCAGTGGTTTGAGCATTGGCCTGCTAAACCCCATGGTTGTGAGTTCAACTCTCAAGGGGGCCACTTAGGGATCTGGAGCAAAATCAGTACTTGGTCCTGCTAGTGAAGGCAGGGGGCTGGACTTGATGACCTTTCAGGGTCCCTTCCAGTTCTATGAGATAGGTAATCTCCATTATCAGGGCTCTGAACCAAAGCTGCACAGCATGGAGACACTGAGGGTTACAGCATAGGCAGTGACACAACCCCTTACCCTGGAGGGTTGAACTCCAAAGTGTTCCAACCACCTTAGAAGCAGAGCAACAGCCAGGAATCAGGCCCTAGATGCCTCCCAATAAAAGAAATGAAATCTGCACATGTTCAACAAAAACACAGCAGATAAAAATAAGAGAAAAACTGTACTGTGGGTTGCCAGCCCTTTTCTAACCAAAAACCTTTTAGTAATTGGCAAACACAGTAAGAAAGTATAATAAACAACATTTGAAAGGCAAGAGCACTTACTGTGCTACATCTCAGTACAGAATATTTGACAGATAGAGCCAGTACCCAGTCCATGAATTTTAGTGGGAATTAAGAGAGAAAAACAGGAGACATCATTCATAACTAAAGCACATGATGATAGGTCAGGGTCAGGAGGCTGCAAACTGACAGGGAAATCACCATTATTCCAGAAAAACAACCTACACTATGAAGTGCAGTAAGCAGTTGCTGGCCTATTTGTAGTGTAAATATATAAAGAACAACTGAGTAAAGAGGAAGAGGGGATCTCCTTGAAAAATGCCATTTGAACTGAGATGGCCAACAGGGCTTAAATAGAGATGAGATGGGGTATTATGGTAACGGGCCATAAAACACTTCAAATAGATCCTTGCTTAACTTATTGACATTTTTTTTTAAATTGCTGCTTCAATTGATAGGAGGAAATGTATTTGGTTCATGGCTAGCAAAAAGAGATTCCCAGTATGAGACAAGATGTACAGCCATTCCCCATTGCAGGCCTTGGGGACACGGAAGCCATATCCTTTGGAAACATATGACCTCTACTGGCCAGTCAGCAGGTGGGTTCGCCTTTGCAAGGGGGCTTCTCATTGGACAATTCCCTTTCCCTGTTACAATGGTTTGTCCGTGGGCTGTAACTGGCAATAAAGGTCCTTGTCCTGCTTCTTCTTGCCTCACCTCAAAGAGTCCTTTGAGATCACTTTAGGGCCTCCTAGGTGAATGATTTGCATGAGAATGGTAACTATAAAATCACGTAGTTTGTGTATGATAGCTGAGCTGAAGATGTGGCAAATGAATCAATGCATCCAGCATTACTCATAGACTCATAGACTCATAGGTCAGAAGGGACCAATATGATCATCTAGTCTGACCTCCTGCACAAAGCAGGCCACAGAACCCTGCCCATCCACTTTTATAACAACCCCTAACCCATGACTGAGTTATTGAAGTCCTCAAAATTGTGGTTTGAAGACCTCAAGCTGCAGAGAATCCACCAGCAAGC